>NC_139351.1:89507613-89607613 GCF_055883805.1 Amblyomma maculatum | reverse complement strand
TATGACTCACTGAGGAGCTACCATAGAGGAGTTATCACATGATAAGTGAAAGGAAGACAGATTCCTTTCGTAACAATTCTCACCAACAAGTCAGGAAAGGCACTGCCGCTTGAACATCCTGCGTGTGGCGCGTTTTTCTACCGACCGCAGCGGGGGCGTCTGGGAGTAGCTTCCGTATAGCCGGAAGCCAGCCAGGAAGCCAAGTCTAGCCGTTTTCGACCGAGACACATGGGATGCAATCTCCGGCGGACGTAATTGCTGAAACTCGAAACCTTCCGACAATTAGCCTTTGCCCGTCTCTCCGCCTTTCCGCCCTCTCTATCAAACCTGCTTCAAAACGTCCATTGTGCTCGGAGGGGAAAGACAGTAACGTGTGGTCGCAAGACTTCCAGGCCGACATAGGCCTCACAGATCAGCCTAAGAAGGGAAGTGTCCGTCCTCTTCGTCGTCAACTCGAATAGTTCGCCGAGTTTCTTCCCTTTCTTCTTCGTCTTCTAAATCCAATTTGTTCACTTCCCAACAGTTGCAAAGCTTTGCGTTTTTAATTGGTGCGTATCTTCATTTGACATAATTATCTCCCCTATTTATTGTGATTTTTCTTCTTTGTTTCTCAGTATCAGTTTCATGCTGCAGTGCTTCATTTCTTGCTCAGAGCTTTTCAAGTACTGCGACACCAGGAGTCCTGCTGCAGCACATCTAAGCGCCGTAGCATGCACTCGAAGAGTAGCAGCCATGGACAGTCACAACAAAGCGCCGGAACTGATCTTCGAGAAAAAGTTTATTCTCGGCCTCTCGCCTTGAAACGAGGGAGTAATTAAAGCCTTGAAGCAATTAAGATCCATCCAAATGTCTACAAACAAAAGCTGCGCAGCTTTCCAAGAAAACTCAGTAGTCGAAGAAAAGTTCATCGGATCATCGCGTGTGCCCCGCCGGGGTGGTGCAGTGGTAAGACGCCCGACCACTGTCCGGAGTGCCCGGGTTCGAACCCGACCTCAGCGGCTGCGTTTCGATGGAGGCGAAACGAAGAGGCGTCCGTGTGCTGTGCGATGTCAGCGCACGTTAAAGATCTCCAGGTGATCGAAATTACTCCGGAGCCCTCCACTACTGCTCCTCTTTCTCTTTCTACGTTCACTCCCACCTTTCCTCCCTACCCTTACGGCGCGGTTCAGGTGTCCACAGAAACAAGTGTGACAGATACTGTGCCTTTCCCTTCCTGTGAACCAACTATTATTATTATTATTATTATTATTATTATTATTATTATTATTATTATTATTATTATTATTATTATTATTATTATTATTATTATTATTATTATTAACATCATCGCGTGTCTGCAGAAGTCGCTATAACAAGGACGGAAACCGATGCAAGACAAGCTCAAGTTAATAATTCGAAGTTGGAGCACTGTTAGTCTAGTTAGTTAGCCCAATTAGTGCAATCGCTTCCTGATTTCAGATTCACTCCCCTTTAGGTGATTCCACAAAACCCGTCGGAAAAGCTCGTCCTCCTCCACAGGGAGCCCTTCATTCTGCCCATGTAATTTCAACTACACGAATAACTGCGGTTTCAAGGAGAAATAGACGACACACTGATCATTGACTGCTTAACAGGCAGTTAGGAAGAAGCTCTAAACGAGTTACATACCTAAGGTGGCCAAGTACAACGATGCTTATCCATCAGTTCTGTTCCGCCCTTATCGACTGTTGCAGGTACCGACTTATCCCGCCCGAGAGCGTGGTCATGGCGACGGTTGAGCAGTACTACTATAGTCCTGCTTGACCTTCAACGCGTTCCGTGCATGAACCCCTCCAGATCAGTGCCGTTATTATTATTCGCCTTCTCAAATATCGCGACCAGGAAGTGCGTCAAAAGACGGACTTCAATCAATTCACGTTCCTCGTTCCGCCCTCCCCACCTTGGCCCGATCGCTTTCTCGCGTGACAGCCGCGCCTCCAGCACAACACGGATTCAAGCACAGCGTCTAAACCCCGGGTGTACGGGAGGACAGCGTGCGCATGTAATCGACCGCATGGATTACGCTGGCACTCGTGTACGATCTCTGCCAGTGGGGGAACGTCGCGAGGCTTTTGGCTTGTCGCCGTGTCGATACGGCACCCTTCCTTCATACGGCACGCTCAACACCACGGCATGGGCTTACAGCGGATCGCTATCGCACTGTTCTCTTAAAAAAAAAAAAAAAAAGTTCTCTTATCGGAGTTACTAGTGAGAAAAGTATGGACTGCAATCAAGCATTAGAAGAAGTACCATAACCGTGACCCGTGAACCACTATATTTTGTTGCTGCATGTTTGTTGACTTGTGTTGCTCGTGTTAACTGCTATGCCCAAGATCCAGACAAGGCACTTGTTTCTCACCTTTTTCCCGGCATCCACGACAAACTTGTATTTTCCCAAATCTTAACAAACAAACAAATGGAATATATGTGTGAGGGTTACTTTATGTTGTTTTGTTGCTGTAGCTATTAGGTTAGTTTTCAAGAAACATTCGCGCATGTTGATTCCCCGTTATCACCTTGGCATATTTAAGGCTCATTCGACAATACTGTGGTTCGTACTTCGACAGGGATTTTGGAGTTCTTTTGGAGTTCTTTTGGCCAAACTGCGTGAAGCTTCTGTCAAAAAAAAAAATATTCTTGCTACACTAAGGCCCTGTCATTTTTCGCAAATACTCGACTCTGAGCGGCCAATCACGCAGAGATAACGCGTGGGCGTTAATGCGGTCGCGGCGGCATGCAGCTTCGTAACGCGGACGTTACATCCTCCCCGTGGCGGGACTATTCGACGCCAGATGGCGTGCTTCGATGCAGAAGATAGTATTCCAACAACACAGCGGTGACAGTTATTGGACTTAGACTTAACGGCTCCTCACTTACTACCTCGTTTTTTTTCTTGTTTTTTTTTTTCTACGCCCCTGCCGCCCCTGCACAGTCTAAACCTGGAGCATCATCCTCCTCCTGCGTATGAAACGGACATTAAGGTAAAAAAGAAACTAGGGTCAAACAAGACTACATGCCTTCTTTTTCCAGCAAACCGCCGACAGCAACATATGCATGCTTGACCTGGTGAACTGACAGAAGGGCACATTGGTTAATTCACACCTTAAACCAAATTAAAACAAACATTACTGACCACGGCTATCCGTCGTGATCGCTTGCTGCAGGCCAATCTACCGAAATTGTAATCGACGTAATACACCACCGACCATGCCAGCAGATATTTGAAGCTAATTCCTACCCCTTCCCCCTCAGAAAGGCGTAATTTCAGTAAAATGGTGTGAACCTACTTGCTCCGTCCCGAAGTCGACGTTCGAAAATCAGCGGTTAACATTGGCAGTCGGCTTCCTGACCAGACACACAGAATCAGATGCCGTACTCAACGCCACTTCGTCTGCGGTCGCGTTTTTTCGTGAAATATACATCAGCTTGAAGCACTGGGCTCCCTTCCCCGACCAAAAAAAAAAAAATAATAATACCGATCGCAGGCATGGGAACAGAGGTCCCTGTTGAACTGACCAGTTTACATCGCTCCTGCTCGTGAAAGCTGCGGTCAGGTTGCAGATTTCTTCAAGTTTGTTCGTTTGTTTTGTGAAAAACGTTCTGCTCTTCGAAATCACAATACTGTTATCCCTTCCTGTAAAACCTGCCCCGCCGTTGTGGTGCAGTGGTAAGACGCCCGACTTCTGTGCCAGAGTTCCCGGGTTTAATCCCAACTAAGGCGGCTGCGCTTCGATGGAGGCGAAACGAAGAGGCGTCCGTGTGCTGTGCGATGTCAGCGCACGTTAAAGATCCCCAGAGGGTCCAAATTACTCCGTAGCCCTCCACTACGGCTCCTCACTCTCCCCTTCCACTTTAACTCCCACCTTCCTCCCTTCCCTTACGGCGCGGTTGAGATGTCCACTGAAAACAAGTGAGACAGTTACCGCGTCTTTCCCTTCCTATAACTCAATCAGGCAGCGGAGGTGGCCCAGCTACAGAGCCAGTAGCAGGCCCGTGCATTTTCTTTTCCTTCTTCCTACAGCCACAACAACATTTCCTCGAAAATAGCAGCAGCACCACTAGTCGCGCAGCCAAAAAAAAAAAAAAAAAAAACAGCTGCTCTGGCGAAACGCATTCGTTAGAAAGCAAGCTGTGGAGGCGTTTGCTCGCTTATACAAGTTTACTTTTAACGTGATATTGTGAAGGGCCCCCTGTCGGCGTTGTGGTTGCAGCGTCAAAATCAGAAGAAAGTAAAGAAACGATAGAAGTTTTGCGGAAACCCGCGGAGCCGAACACTGTTCCCTCGCAGTGCGAGGCGAGCACGCAACTACTCACCCACAGAACCACTTTTTTTTTTCACCATGGTATTTATTACACTGAAACAATGTCCTATGTGCATGGCTTATGTACAAATGATTAAGAAAAGCGCATCATATCAACACGATGCGCAATAGGATACACCAAGTAAACAAAACAAGAGGCAATGTAGAGCACATGACTAAGAGGGAGTGCCACACATGCTTCTCTCCGAATAAAGATGGACTAAATGTGCATTACCTTAGCGCTGTAAGCTAATGTTTAGGTGCGCCATTAAAAAGAAACTAATTACGGCAGTAATAGTTAAGTGAGTAGTAAAGAAAATTTCCGCTTTGATTACCTGCGATGCGGCGCTCAATGGAAAATTCCTTGGATCGTGCGGCGCTGCCGCAACAGATGGCGCGAGCCATCTATCGTCTTCAATGCATTGGGGTTCGAACGCTGTCTCTTGAAACTTTTAAAGGCGAAGCTTAAGCGCCCTCCAATCCTCTTCGGCTATTTGGAAAAGGGTCACCACTAATAAAGAATCTTCACATGGCTCCATAGCGCTCACCATCTCATACATTTCGGCCTCGGGATATTGAAAATTGAAAATTGAATTGAAAAATTTGAATTGAAAAAAATATTATTTCCAGTAATATACAGGAAATGGGCCTCGGGCGAAAAGCTGCAACGATAGCTTGAGAGATGCCTGAGGCCCAGTAATGGCAGAGCAACAAGACGTGCGACGTTAAGGCGAAGATATACATATATAGCATGATAATTATGAAACACAGAAAGAGCACATATATACAAATCAAACAGCAAGTTAAAAACTAGCACAGTAAATTAACGGCCCACAATAATGTAACAGTATGCACGAAACATGGCAAAATGTAATGGAAATGAAATGACTATTCTTACAATAATGTTTAAAGCAAGGAACGGAAAGCACAGAGAGACAGTGCGGAATTGGTAAAATATAGCTTAAAGTCCTTAATTGAGGCGGTAAAGATGTTTGGGTTGTGTATGTTATAAGATTTGATATGCATGGTAAAGTAAAACGAAAGCTCTGGTTACCGTATAACGTCCTCGTTCGAGGAACGTCCCATATTTGTTTACTATGATGTGAAAGGGTTTTTCGTAAGGATTAAGTTCAGATGTATTCTTCAAGAAGTCAGTTAAGCATTGAGGTGACAATTTAAGGCAGTGAAGTAGACGATACTTAAACGTGGTATGCACACGATGAATCCTATATTGCGGAAAAAATGTTTCTGTGTGGGCAGTATAGCATGCACTAGCGATCAGTCTAATTGCCTTCTTTTGGAGACCGAGTATGATGTTTAGATTTGTTTTGGATGTTATACCCCAAACGAGGTGACAGTAGTTTATGTGTGATTAAATTATAGCGTGAAAAATAAGGAGCTTACGCTTTGGGGAAAATTCGTTACGCAGTGTCGAGAGGAAACCAACCGATCTAGTAAACTTGCTTTCAATATACATTATATGGTCAGACCACCTTATGCGAGAGTCGAATACAACACCGAGCGATTTGAACTTGTCTACAATTTCAATAATGTTATTTTCTAGATGCAGAGTATTGTTTACTGTAATATCCAGGCTAAGGAGACGAAAAAAGGCTGCTTTGGTTTTGTTAGAGTTAACTACCAAACCATTAGCTGTGGATCATTTATGGAGAGCTCAAAGAACCAGATTTGCACTATTGATTAGTTCATCGGCAGAAGATCGCCTAAGAAAACAACTTGTGTCTTAAGCGTACTGAATACAACTTGTATGATAGGCTATGCTCGCAAGGTCGTTAGCATAGACATTAAAGAGGAACGGGTCAAGAAGACTACCTTGCGGGACACCACATTCAATGAAAAGGGAGCTAGACTAGTGATTATCGACCGAAGACTGAGGAAACAGTCTTGCAGTCAGAGCAGGTACAGCCTCAAACAGTTTCGGGTAAGTTGGGTAAGAATTATTAGTGCCAGTTCTGAACGGGGAGAAACGTAAAACCTTAAACAAGCGCAACCACTCCGCCACGTGGCACAAACGGTGACCGCTAAAAGCGACGCCACCACGCATTAAGGCGGGTGCCGGTGGCGGTTTTCAGTTTCCGCCGTCCGAGTCGCTATCGCCATTAACGACGGCATCTTGTTTTGCCTCGAACGACCCCTTCACCGTGAGCCGAGAAACCTGATACCAGCAGCACGAGAAACACGGTTCTCTCGACACATCTCTTCATTTCTCTTTTAAGCTTCCTACGTTGTTGTTGCTGTCTTTGCGAACATAGCAGCACCTGTGGTAGGGTGAATCCCTTCTTTCAGCGTATCCTTTACTTTACCGCCATAGCAGGAGGCAGCATTTATATCTGGCTGCGCTTCCTTTTATTTTTTTTTTTATTTTTTTTTTTTTTTTTTTTTTTGCTTTAGCACACATTTTTCCGCCTTTTGTTTTTTTTACTGAACGACTTGAAAAATAAAGTTCTTGACTTGAGCTTTGCTGAAGCAGCGCTTCGCGCCACCTTGGCGGAGTTGAGAGCACTCCGGAGTATTTTGTTCCTAATGAGCCTCACAGGGCCACCGACTATCCTCCTCTTTGAAGAATTTACCGCAAAAGGAAACGCGAACATACCGCTAAAACTCCTTCAGCGTAGCGTGCGAGTACTTTGTTTCAAAACTCCCGACTTATATCGGGGCAGTAAAAAGCATATGGGAGCGTTCAATGACGTCCGTGCATTGAATTTCAATGTCATTGAGGTATCATACTCAATCCATGATAAAAGTTAATTCCTTAAAACTGTTTTAGTGCGCGAAGTAATAGCAGAGGGCATGCTACCGTCAACCATGTCGTACCATAACAGAAACTATTATGATTACTAGCAGTACTGATATCCTTGGAGCATCAATTCGTTAAAACGTGAGCACTAGTGGAAGGTTCTGCCGTCGGAGTCATCTAGTGTACAACGGAAGGGCCGAAACGGAGCGCAACGAGAATAGAAGCTAGCTCTTTTTAAGGGAATAACTACGTTGCTGCCCCCAAGATCGATCATTTTCCCGAAGAAGATCGGAAAAACTAGCCGTTACTCCCCCGGAGATGCAGTAACAATAACGTTATTAGCCACATTCGCCCTTTCTGTGGACTAGTTCATCGCGAGTACTAACTGACGACGTGGTGACGACGTGGTGATGACGTGGTGAGCTGTGGCAACGGCGCAGAATTCGAACTGCCAACTCCTCTAACGTGAAGCATCGTGCACTTTATTTCGCTCCGTCTCTCTCAAAGATAATGACCACGCAGTTGCCAGTGTCTGGCGTCCAATGCACCACGCTGCGAGGCAGTCGTCGCAATGCTGCCATTGCAGTTCGAACTGAGCGCCGTCACCCATTTCATGTCATCACCGGACGTCGCTTGTGTACCCAGCTTCTTGCGTGCCCATATCTTGCGCTCAGCTTCGGTTTCGTACGAAAAAAGAAAAAAGCGTTGGGTTTCCTCGCATTGCAAAGCTTTAAAAAATGTTCTGCGTTTCAAAACTGATATGGCATGTTTTGTTCACAGCTTCGAACTCCCCGTTGAGATTAATACCCAACCCCAATCATTAAGAGCTAATTAATGAGGTTTATTTAATCAGCTGGATAGTTACATGACTTTGCACCATATTGTGTCCGTCACGGCAGAGAGTTTTTTTCCTGCAAATATACCTTTTCAGGATTTTTTTTTAAGTGTTCGCTGAAACATCATATGCGCTATACTTATCGGCCATTAAACTCCGTACTTCGGATAAGTTACTGTAATGGTTCGCCCACGTGCAAGAATACATCGCATGAACGAGTGGGCGGCAATCTGAGTGAAATTTTATTAAAAAATAAAGGTCCTTCTCTTGTTATTTCCGGTTCGCCCACTCACAGAAGCCATTTTTATTCGTTGAAACTCTGAGTTAAAATAGCTCTCATCCGGTCTGCATCAACAGCTCTCGTATTGCTGCTCCGGTGGTAAGACGCACCAATCGAGAGAAGAAAGGAGATGGTACAGGGCATGTCACACGCAAAACCGGTACAGAAGCGAAAATGGACTTTACCCACAGTGCCATGTAAACGGGGAGAAGTGTCGCAGCACTGGGTACGCTAGTTCGGTCGTTCTTAAAATAGTTGCCCGTATAGTGGCAAGTTTGTGTTGTTTTTTTCTGTGGAAAAACAACGGCTACAGAACTCCAAATCATCGCCATAAGCAATATACGAATTCTTAATACTGTTTCAAGCTTGCGCTTCCGATTCTTCCTGCTAAAGCAAGAACCTTGAAGACCTATGACTCTTGAGAATGCATTCTATGAGAACCATTGGTTATATATGTCATCTGGGACGCCAGGTTCAGCCTCAGAGCAAAATGGAATGCTGCAGGCCCGGCCACTTGCCTTTATGGCTCAGGTCCAGATATGCAGTATAGATCCGGCCCAATTCGTCCTTGTCTCCTGTCCATACGTATTCCATGCCTTCCTTCTACAAGCCCCCTGTGCCTCCTGTTCACCTGTCTCGCATGGCTCCGATCTGCATTCTCCCTATGTCTCCTCCCTACATGTCTCTCGTGGCGCCGGTCTACAAGCTCCTGTGTCCCCGGTGCACATGTCCCGCATGACTTCGCTCTACATGCGGCCTATGTCTCCTGTCAACATGTCTCGCATAGCTCCAGTCTGCATGCTACATGTGCCTCCTCTCCACATGTCTCATGGCTCCGGTCTACACGCCTTCTGTGTCTCCTGCCCACATGTCTCGCATGCGTCTGGTCTACATGCTCCTCACGTCTCCTGTCTGTATGTATTGCATGGATCCGGTCTCTATACACCCTGTGTCGCCAGTCCACACATCTCGCATGGCTCCTGTCTATATGCTGCCTGTGTCTCTTCACTTATCTCTCATGGCTCCGCTCTACACACCCCCTCGGTCTCCTGTCCAGATCTCCCGCATGCTCCCTGTGTCTCATGTTCACATCTCTCGCATGGCTCCGGTCTAATGCTCCCTGCGTTTCCTGTCAACATTTCTCGCATGACTCCGGTCTACATGCTCCCGGTGCCCCTCCCCACATGTATCGCATGGCTTCGGTCCCCATGCTCCCTACGTCTCCTGTCCACATGTCTCGCATAGATCCGGTCTACATGTCCCCTGTGTCTCCAGTCCACATGTCTTGCATAAATTCGGTCTACATGTTCCCTGTGTTTCATCTTCACATGGCTCATGGCTCCAATCTATGTGCCTTCTCTGTCTCCTGTCCGCATTTTTCGCATGACTCCGGTCTACATGCTACCTGTGTCCCCTCCCCACATGTATCGCATGGCTTCGGTCTATATACTTCGTACGCCTCCTGCCCACATGTCTCTCATAGACCCGGTCTACATACCCCCTGTGTCTACAGTCCACATGTCTCGCATAACTCCGGTCTACATGTCACCTGCGTTTCATCTTCACATGTTTCATGGCTCCAGTCTACGTGCCTCCTGTGTCCTGTCCACGTGTCTCGTATGGCTACGGTCTACCTGTGCCCTATATCTCCTGTCCTCGGTCTACATTCCCCTTGTGTCTTCTGTCCATATGTCTCACATGGCTCTTTACTTTACATGACTTACACGCTTTACTTGCGGAGCCCAATACATGCAACATCGACACTGACCTAGGCGAATAAGCCATAGATGGCACTTCGCATATCACATCCTCGGCTTCCTCTCTTAGAGGTAGTTTATACCGACTGGGAACGTTTGCTGCTGCACCACCCCCTCTTTGGGACTATTCGCTAGAGCCCTTAAAAAGGGAATATTGTTGGGCTAGTTGATTCATGACTTAGAACAAAACAGCGCGAAACCACGGGACGACAGGAAAGAAGCACAGACAGTGCTCGTGCCTGTGTTTTTTTCCTGTCATCCCGTGGTTTCGCGCTGTCTTGTTCGGAGCCCTTCGCCGGCAATGAGAGTGAGCCAAAGGGGCGGAAGGAAGAGTGTACTATGTCGAAAGTGACAGTTGTTGCCTTTTTAACAAATTTCTCGATGTGTTTCACAGAAACCGCAGATGTAGAAATTCCCCTCATTCCGCGGTTTGTGCACGTCTGCGCGCGCATAAAGCGTAGTCGAATTCTGCTCGCGACTAGCCACCTCCCCAGAGGCCACGCGTGAAAATGGAACTTCTACTGCAGCACGACAGCCAATTTTTATTTCCTCGTTGGAATAAACAATGCTCGCCCTTTGACGTCCGCCCACCGGGCGGGAACTGACTCAGAGGAGCGATATAGCTGGCGCAACAAGTTTTCAAAAAGAGAGGGAAGACAAAAGCAGCCGCGACCGACCGCGCCTGTCGGCAGGTCAGGCGCTCTTTCGTCTCTGCAGCCACGGCGGCTAAAAAACGAAGCCTACTCAAAGGCAAACATGCTGGACGCGTTGATTAAGCATCGATTGGCAGCGGCCCGGCACCCGTCAACGCTCCTCCCTCCCCAGTGCGCCCGCGCAAAGTAAAGCGGCCTGCATAGCGCGCGTTGGCGCAAAAGTACGGCGTGCTAATGATTTCCCTAGCGTTGGCAACTGCTCTACTCCGCTCCTTCAACGCTGATGCCGCCGCAGCCTGCACGAGGTCGCTACCGTAGATGGCGCCCGGCGGGCGAAAAACACGAAAAGCCGGATCAGCTGCTGCGGTGTTTGATCCACTAACGTTGTAACCCCTCTCGTGCCGGTTTGGGCGCTCGAGTCATTAGTCCGCGCTGCTCTAATAAGTCGGCTACACTTCGGTCCCCGGTGCATGCCTCTGAGCGGCGGCGGAGACGCGTTTTTCAATTCCCGCGGCTCTAATTTGCCTGCGAGCACCAATCACAATCGGACGCCTCTTCCCGCCCGCCTGCCTCCTCCGATCGTTCTTTCTTCGTCGATGTTCGCGCGTACGAGCGATGCGAATGCGTCTCACCGGCAGGCTTTGCTCGTGCCCCGTCCCCGATCCAATCGCCGGTTTGTCGTCGCCGCTTGGTGTCGCTCAACACGCTACGTATTCTGCGTGACAGGATTTTGTTCTACCCAGAGCGTCGGTGCTACAAGCAGCAACATCTCGAGCCCCTGCCACCACACTCTCCTTCATACAACTCCCCGGACTCATTTTCTCTATTTCCTGGAGTAATACCGAGTTGATAATTCGCCACTGCTTTCGGAACAAGTTCATTGGGCGCCTTTCACTGCGTTCTCGCTAACGGCTTGGTTTCAGTGGGATTTCGCGGCTAACCAGCTAGCTTAATCCCTAAATCTGACTCGCTAGAAGCCTTAGATTGCCAAAAGGAAAGAAGTGGGCTTTCGCGAGAGCAACTACGTATATCGCTAGCCCCCCGACATGTCAATGGCGCGCTTATAAGAGTTCTATTACGAACTTTCTGATTGCGCTCTTGTTTTTGATGTTCGAGGTAAGTTTCATCTCAGGATACTGACTCAAAATGTGCTTTCCGCAAAGCGCAGATCGCTTGTCTGTTGGTACGTCTGTTCAGAGGCGGCTAAAACATTCCATTCAGAAAGCTACAGAGCACTTATAGAAAAAAATTAGTTGTGGTTTAACTCTGGTTAAACCGAGGGCTAACGAAAGCTAGGGAGTGTCGTGACGCTGGGGCTACGTCGACCCGGCCTTCACTTGGTAGCGTGCAGAGACTCGGGGTTGAAGTAGGATTGAATCTTCGAAGTTGGTGAAATATGTACAAGCAGGTTTAATGGCACTTTGAGAAATCTTATTTACAATATTTACACGAAAAAGAAGGGTACATCAGCAAAATGGCAAGCGTTAAGAGTTCATAGCGAGAAGCGACTGGATGAGCCGTTTACCCAGGGCCCAGAGCGACATTTCGTGCTCTGCAGCGTCCTTAAAACCCCCCTATGTCCAGCCCCTCTCTGAAGATGTTGACCAACCAAATCCAGGGCACGCCCCTCAGGTATCGGCATCCAATCGAACACATCACTGCACTGATGGTCTGAAGCACTGACTGTTCCGGCATTCATTCGTTGGGCGTGATCACTTGTTGGCGGGAAAAGCTTGGGAACGGCGAGGAGAGGAGGTACATTTCTATTCTTCAGCAAAGAAACCACAGGCTGGTTCTGACAAGTGGTTTTACTTCTCAGAAACCCGAGTGCACGTGGCGCCGCATAGGGCTCCCAACATGGTCCCTTTTCGACAATTGCAAATCTTTCCTGCATTCCCGGGAAATCACTTAATGGCCGTATGAGTCATGCTCCTTTCTTGTCCTGCACGTCAGCGGACATGTCACTCTGTCGTCTCCTTTGGATAGGAGACATTCATCACTGGAGGATAGCACTTCTCGACTGGAAGGGTGAACAAAAGAAAGAAAGCACTTCCTGCTATTTCCCGCAGGGGGACGTTTCTTTGTGTTTTTCCAGACGTTCTCTTGACAGGGTCAGTTTGGCATTTGCAGGTTGTCCACAAAGCAAAACATGCTTACAAAACAGGATTCCTGGAAACAGGCTCACTTAGAGCCATTGGACCATCACCACATATTCACAAAACTTATCCATGCCCACAGGCGAACAATAGAGCGCGCAATTGCGGATGCTTGGTCGTAACAGCCTCCTCCCCCGCCAGAAGAGACTCGGAGGGCAGCAGTCCCAGCTGCTGCATGAAGAGACGACTTAATGGCCTGCACGTGAACGCTTGAAGCTCGCTGTTGCTTGTCGCGTTGTCTTGATTGTTGTAGGCCAAATTGCTCGAGCTGTCTGAAACTCAACCACATGTCGAAGCAAGCACTCGGCTCCCGTCTGAAGAGACCAGGTCAAAAGAAAACTGCCATTGTTGTTCGAGAAAAGCCCACTCTCAAGACGTTCAGGACCCACGTATGCCTCGAAAACCAAACGTGCTGCTTTACATAGTCATCTATATTCAAGCGCACGAAAAAAAAAAAAAACCTGATTATCAATTTGGATACATGGTGAGGAACATCTCGGACCGCTTAGAAAGAGCGGCTAAGCGCGTCCGCATTCCCATTTAACTTCCCCTTTTTGTATCTTATTTCAAAATTGTACTGCTGTAAAATCAAGCTCCACCTAAGAAGGCGACTGTTCTTCGATGTCGCAGTTTGCAGCCAAGCCAGGGGACAATGGTCCGTCTCTACGGTGAATTTGGCCCCTCCAAGATAGCACTGCAATTTTTGAATGGCCCATACAATGCAAGCGCATTCCTTCTCTGACGCGCAATAAGCCCTCTCTCTAGAACTCAGTTTTCTGCTCAAGTAGAGCACGGGGTGCTCATTACCGTCGTCATCTCTCTGGCAGAGAACAGCACCTAACCCTCGATCACTGGCATCACACTGGACCGTGAATTCTCGGCCATAGTCTGGAGCTCGCAATACCGGACGGCTAATCAGCACAGCCTTCAGGTTTACGAAGGAGGCTTCCTTTTGTTCGTCCCAGACTACATTTGTCGGTTCTGTCCTGCGGAGAGCGTCGGTCAGAGGGCTAGCCAAAGCTGAATAGTTAGGGATGTAGTGATTGTAGTACCCAGTCAGACCCAGGAATGCTCGAATTTCCGTCTTCGTGCTCGGCCGCGGGTAGTCTGCTACCGCAGAAATCTTAATCTCGCTGGGTTTCCTGAAACCTTGACCTACATTGTGACCCAAGTAGTCCACGGTCGCCCTTGCCAGGCAACATTTCTCGGCCTTTACGGTTAGTCCAGCTTGACGCAAAAGGCTCAGTACAGCTCTTAGATGTACCATATGGTCCGCCCATGAGTCGGAAAAAACCGCAATGTCGTCTAAATAAGGCACCGCGAATGTTTCACACCCCTTTAAAACCCTATCCATGAGTCGGGAAAAACAAAATGGAGCATTTTTGAGCCCGAAACTCATCATTGTTGGCTGGTAGCTGCCCGTCGGAGTGACGAAAGCCGCGTATCTGCTGGCGCGTTCAGTGAGCGGTACTTGCCAGTATCCTCGAGTAAGGTCCAGCGTAGTCACATATGCCGCTCTACTGACCTGTTCTACTCTCTCCTCAATATTCGGAATAGGATACACTTGATCCCTGGTGAGAGAATTTAGCTTTCGGTAGTCTACCACAGGCCTAGGGTCTTTACCTGGAGCTTCTACTAAGATCATAGGCGAAGCATAATCGCTTTCCGAGGGTTTTATTACTCCCAATTCCAGCATGCGAGTTACTTCCCTATCCAGAATTTCTCTTTGCCTTGGAGAAAATCGGTAGCACCTTGATCGCACTGGCACGTCTGAAGTCAGCTCAATATCGTGCTCAGTCAAATCAGTTCTGCCTGGCCTGTCCACGAAGCAGGCCTCAAACTCTGTTATTATCTCGCCCAGATCGGACAGCTGGGATTTCTTTAGTTCTCCTCTCTGCTCCGTCTTTTTGAGAAGCTCCTGAGCGTTGCTTCCTTTTCCGCTGAGGCAAATCAAGTTGTCCCCCATCTCCTCGGGAAGGTTTAACGTTAGATTTACCACGGCTTCCCTCTGCACATAAGGCTTCATAAGATTGCAATGATAAATGCGCACTTCTTTACGCCTACCGGGAATTTTCACTGCGTAGTTAGTGTTAGAAAGCTTTGCAACGACTTCAGCCGGTCCTTCCCACTGTACTTCGAGCTTATTCTGCCTTGAACTTCTCAGCAACATCACCTGGTCCCCGATACAAAACGTCCTTTGACGGGCTGACTTATCATAGTACACCTTGGAACGAGCCTGGGCTGACTTCATGCTGGCCTCAACGAGTTCCTTAGTGTTATGTAAGCGATTCAAGAGGTTCAGAATGAATTCTACTACTGTTGGGTCTTCTCCGCGCCCCTCCCAGGCTTCGCGCACCATTCGCAAAGGTGAGCGCAGTGACCTTCCGTACACCAACTCGGCTGGGCTAAATCCAGTGGATTCGTGCGGCACTGACCGCAAAGCGAAAAGCGCTGCAGGCAGGCAGGTATCCCATTCGCGCTTGTTTTCATAGCACAGTCCCCTCAGGACTCGTTTGAGAACAGAGTGCCATCTTTCTACGCTGTTGCTCTGCGGATGATGGATCGAGCTATGCACTACCTTAATGCCGCATCGCTCGAGAAATGAGGTGGTGAGGACACTCGTGAAAACGCTACCCTGATCACTTTGTACCTCGGAAGGGAATCCAACTCGTGCAAACACTGACAGCAGCGAATCCACTACACTCTCGGACGTCACCTCGCGCAGCGGAACAGCCTCTGGAAACTTTGTGGCTGGGCATAACATAGTGAGGATATAACGGTACCCTGACTCGGTCACAGGAAGTGGCCCAACTATATCTATTACTAACCGGTGAAACGGCTCGGTAATGATTGGTACTAACACCATCGGAGCTTTCCACTTATCTTGCGCCTTTCCAACCCGCTGGCACGTGTCGCATGACCGTACAAAATTTTCCGTGTCCTTAAAACATCCAGGCCAATAGTATTCTTGCAACAGCCTCTGCTTTGTTTTCTTTATTCCAAGGTGACATGACCACGAGCTGCCATGGGAAAGTCGCAGTAAGTCTCCGCGGTACTTTTGGGGAACGACTAATTGGTCCCGCTCTACTCCGCGCTTATCCTTGAATAAGCGATACAGCACTCCCTTTCTCATCTCGAAAGAAATATTGTTTGCTGTCTTAGTGGCGCGGTGGCGCTCCCTTATCTCCTGTATATTGGGATCATTGGCTTGCTCTATAGCTAAGTCCTCTCGGGTTCCACTTAAAAGTCTCGTGAGATTACTAGACACTGGCGGCAAGAGGTTACTCTCAAGAACGTCCTCATTCCGCGTCTCATCAAGCTCACTTTCAAGTTGACTTATCTGAGATGCCTCGCTCTCAAAGTTTTCTGACCTGCTATCTTCCGCATTTACCATTGTTTTAACTGCCGTTTCCTCCGCTGTGGATTTTTCTGGAATGAGCAGTGTAGCTAGTTCTCGCGCCTTTGAACGTGTTAAGGCTTGCACAACTCTGTCTCCGAAAAGGATGCCCCTCTTTCGCAGTAGCATATCCGATTTGTTGGAGAACAAATACGGATAGCACTTAGGAAGCTTTCCTGAAACGGCAGCCTCGGTTGTTAATTCGCCGAAAGGGCCCTCGATGACCACGTTCGCGATCGGCAAGCACACACTCTGTTCCTCAACTACCTGTCGGATCCATGCACACTGTCCTGTATAGTCGGAAGGCGATACATACGCCGGATGGACAACATCCATCGTTGCGGCCGAATCGCGCAGTACCTTGCAAGGCTTCCCGTTGACTACTAGGTCATGCAGGTAGGGTTCTAAAAGCTGCATATTTTCATCGCAGTCCCTGACATACGAGAAAGCAATCTTTTCTTTCCGGCAGTTGACGGCAATGTGACCCTGCTCATTACACCTAAAGCATGTGAGCGGCTTCCTAGCCTCAAACTTTTTCTTTGTGTTCTGCGCGTTGGTCACTTCCCCACTTTTCTCACTGCCGTCCTTTCTAGGGCGTTTGCCTGAAGAAGCCTTCCTTTCTTCGTTTGCAAATCTAGCAAGGTGCCTTTTCTGACGGTTATTTACACTGAACTTGGGATTGCGGAGCCTATCTACTGCTGGGTTGCTGAATTGTCGGCGCGAAGCGTACTCCTCAATGACTTCGGCAGCTTCAGTTGCCGACTTAATGTCGCCTCGGTCCTGTAACCAATTTCTTTCTTTTTCTGGGAGGCAGCTATAAAACTGCTCCAAAAGAATTCGCTCGACTACAGCGTCCCTATCACTGTAGGAATCAGTGCTCTTTAGCCACTCGCCCAAATTAACTCTTAAATTGTATAGGAATTCAGGGTAACTCTCGTCCCTGGACTTAGTAGCGTTCCGAAAACGTTGTCTGAACGCCTCGGCGCTAAGCCTATACTTTCTCAGAAGGCAAGCTTTGACCTTCTCGTAGTTGTCCGCGTCCTCTTTGCTTAGCCGCGCGACAACCTCCGCTGCCTCGCAGGGCAGAACCGTCAATAATCTCTGAGACCAAGTGTCTCGCTGGAAGGACAGTTTTTCGCAGGTTCGCTCAAAGTTAGCCAGATACAGACCGATATCCCCTGATATCACATATGGCTGCATGTACTTTGACATCTTGAAATCTGCCTCTTTGTTGAGAAGAGGTACCGCTAGCTGGGGACAATTGCCCGACCTCTTGCTCAACTCTAGTTCTACTTTCCGGAGCTCAAGTTCTTGCTCCAGCCTTTTTGCTTCTCTCTCAATGTCACGCTCACGCCTCTTTTCCTCTTTTTCCCGCTCTTTCTGCTGTCTGAGCTGCTCCTCCTTTTTTTGTCCGATGAGGTTCCATGCTTCACTGAGCTCCTCATCATCGGCTCCCAAATCATTGATTGCCTTTAAAATCAAGGGTTTTCGTGCCAAACCACTTGTATCAATTCCCAATTCCTCACACAATAGCAACAATTCCGGTTTCTGCAGCTTTTGTAGGTCCATGATCGCTCCCAGTGTCGGCTACTTCCAAAACAACAGTGCAAACTACCAAACCTAAAGGCGTTTCAACACTTTTTACCAGTTCTAAAATCTAACCCTGTTCTAGAACCTGGTCAACATCAGAAGAAAAGCCAAGCACTCACCCACACATGCGATCGATGTTCCGAGCTGCTTTCTTGTTGGCCGATTGTTGCTCCTGCTTGTTGCTTGAGATGCCACCTCCGATCACACGGATGTTGTGGCTTGTAGCTTCAGATCCACCTCCAATCACCAGATGTTGTAGCTTGTAGATCCAGATCCCACCTCGAATCACCAGATGTTGTAGCTTGTAGATCCAGATCCCAACGCTGGTCACCAGTTGTCGTGACGCTGGGGCTACGTCGACCCGGCCTTCACTTGGTAGCGTGCAGAGACTCGGGGTTGAAGTAGGATTGAATCTTCGAAGTTGGTGAAATATGTACAAGCAGGTTTAATGGCACTTTGAGAAATCTTATTTACAATATTTACACGAAAAAGAAGGGTACATCAGCAAAATGGCAAGCGTTAAGAGTTCATAGCGAGAAGCGACTGGATGAGCCGTTTACCCAGGGCCCAGAGCGACATTTCGTGCTCTGCAGCGTCCTTAAAACCCCCCTATGTCCAGCCCCTCTCTGAAGATGTTGACCAACCAAATCCAGGGCACGCCCCTCAGGTATCGGCATCCAATCGAACACATCACTGCACTGATGGTCTGAAGCACTGACTGTTCCGGCATTCATTCGTTGGGCGTGATCACTTGTTGGCGGGAAAAGCTTGGGAACGGCGAGGAGAGGAGGTACATTTCTATTCTTCAGCAAAGAAACCACAGGCTGGTTCTGACAAGTGGTTTTACTTCTCAGAAACCCGAGTGCACGTGGCGCCGCATAGGGCTCCCAACATGGTCCCTTTTCGACAATTGCAAATCTTTCCTGCATTCCCGGGAAATCACTTAATGGCCGTATGAGTCATGCTCCTTTCTTGTCCTGCACGTCAGCGGACATGTCACTCTGTCGTCTCCTTTGGATAGGAGACATTCATCACTGGAGGATAGCACTTCTCGACTGGAAGGGTGAACAAAAGAAAGAAAGCACTTCCTGCTATTTCCCGCAGGGGGACGTTTCTTTGTGTTTTTCCAGACGTTCTCTTGACAGGGTCAGTTTGGCATTTGCAGGTTGTCCACAAAGCAAAACATGCTTACAAAACAGGATTCCTGGAAACAGGCTCACTTAGAGCCATTGGACCATCACCACATATTCACAAAACTTATCCATGCCCACAGGCGAACAATAGAGCGCGCAATTGCGGATGCTTGGTCGTAACAGGAGCTATGATTACGCTTGGAAATTGACGGTGGCTTAGCTCAGCTAGGCCAGGATATACGTAGAGGAAGCATGTGTCCCTGGCGCTGGGCTGCCTACACCTCTCCAAGCCAATCTAATCTAGTGTAATCCAATCCAATCCAGTCTAATTTAATCCAATCCAATCCAGCGTAATCCTATCCAGTCCAATCAAGTACAGTTCATTCCAGTCAAATACAATCCAATCCAATCTTGTTCAATTCAATCCAATCCTGTCCAATTCAATCCAAACTAGTCCAATCCAATCCAATCTAATGTAGTCAAATCCAATCGTGTCCAGTAAAAATGCGCCGCTGACTAGTCTATCATCATGACTACTACCATCCTCATGCTAGAGAAGGAGAATTGAGATGCGCTATTCACGATCTTTATCACGGAAGTTTTCTCATGAAATAAAGAAAAAAAAATATCCTCGGCGTGGCTCAGTTGGTTAAAGCGCTCGGCTGACTTTTGTTTTGTTTTTTTTTATGAGGAGATCATAGCTTTTCTGTCGGAGTGTTGTTTTCGCAACAAAAATGGCTAACGAAAAGGGTTCTACTTAAGTTGAAGACAACGCAGAGAGCAAAGAAACGGAAAATGGTAGGTATAACGTTAAGAGATAGGAAGCGTGCAGAATTGGTCAGATAAACAACTCGTGTTAATGACATTCTAATAGAAATCAAGAGAATAAATGGGCATGCGCAGGACATGCAGTGCGAAGAGAGGATAAGAGATTGTAGCTAAGGGTAACAAGTTGGATTCCAAGGGAAGGAAAACGCAATAGGGGCGGCAGAGAGTTAGGTGGACGCAAGAAGTTCGCAAAGATTAAGCGGATGCATCTAGCTCAGGACGGGGTAAATTAGAGTAATGTGGGAGAGGCCTTCGCCCTGTACTGGATATAGTCTGGATGATTATTATTATTATTATTATTATTATTATTATTATTATTATTATTATTATTATTATTATTATTATTATTATTATTATTATTATTATTATTATTATTATTATTATTATTATTATTATTATTATTATTATTATCATTATTATTATTATTATGGTGGTGGTGGTGACAGTCTGTATTAAAAATTTAGAACCAAGGGCGTTTTTTTTTTCCTTCTGAGTTTCACCTTATAGTTCGTAATGCATTCACAGCGTTACAAATCTCATGACGGTAAGAGTTTTTGTTCTACCCTCTCCAAAAGGAAAAACTTCAACGAATGCTAAAGCAGCACCTCTACATGCCTCATAAGCAGATACCTTGGACTCTGAGCTTTCGACAAAGTTGTCCGTACAGTGCTGTATAAGCACAACCTGAAAGTACCATCCAGAAAGCGCAACAATTACGAAGACGAACGCCTCTCTCTTTTTATTCGTTGAGCACGCAGCTTTGCGAGCTCTTTTCAGAACATGGTACTTAGAATAAATTGGTATTAGACGTAATGAAGTCCGCTATAGGAACATCTATGTTGACAGTGGCCACATTTTGCTAAGTAACTCAAGGGATGAACTAAAACGCGTTACTAACGGCCTAAATAAACAGAATACAATAGGAGTCAGAGCGAAAAATTACGCTGGTCCCCGAGCGATCGAATCTCAGCTCCGGTTCTAGTCGTGCGTCATTCAAAAGGAAATAGTTGACATGCCACAGCCATACCACCTTGCTAAACGCTGCTAAGGTAGGGCATCCTCACAGACATCATAGGCATGCGTTGTAGTAGCTTAAAATGATGTGAATTCGTTTAATAAGCTATCCCTACATCCAAAGAGGCCACTATCCGGAACAAAATGTGCACATGGATTCCCCGGACGGATTAGGATGCTTCACCAAGCATGCCATTAAGGAAACTCGCTTTCATGACGAAGGTAAAAGAACCGGCTGGATGTTCGAGTGTGTTTTGCTGAGGCAGCTTAAGGGAGAGGGAAAGGGATGTCCTGCGAGTCAAAGCCAGTTTGGTGCGCTTCCCGGCACTTAGCCTAGTTGGCGGGATTTTCATCGCTTCCCCATTACGGTGATTGGCCGCGGGTTGCCAGCTTTCGAGCGGTAGCGTTTAAAGGGATTACAGGGCAAACTGCCTGCCCGCGTACTTTCTTTTTTGTGTGTGCGTGTGTGAGCAGCCTCACTTAACGCGGTTAGTTAGGCGAACTCCGCTACAGTGGGCGTTAAATTCCGCAGAGGGCTCTCCTCGCTTCGAAATAATAATGTCGCTAGTGGTCGCTCTTGACGTACGGGCAGAGCAATCCGGGAACCGCGTCGCGTCGCTCTGTCACAGGGTTTGCGAAAAATGTCGCTTATCGCCTGGAAGTAGCTCCCGAGATTCTCCAAAAAAAGAAGTTTCTCGAATATTCTTCGATTGATGTTCATTTTTCCAGCGCTGTTTCAGCGAAAGAAGTGCCGACCACTGACCCCCCTTATGTAGGTAGTCAGATTGTATCCTCAGTGTAGCGAAAATAATCATAGACAAGGCGAAATTTTGTACATGGCGTATATAGTAGCATGCTATTTCATAATTACGTGCTTCTTCCGGTTGATGCGCCGCAGAATGCGGGTGGTCTGGCCTTCTGCGATGTCTAATCTGTGGATCATCTTATTGTCACTGCAGTAGTCTATAGGATCATGCCTATCACTTTGACGAAGTGGAAGTGTGTGATAAGGACCACGTCGAGCTCTATAACAATGGATGTTGTAGCTGCGTCCTTGCGATGAACGGATCTCTATCGCACCAGTCGAAGTTCTGTCTTCTGCGGAGCACATTTGAATCCACAGCTTTAGACTGAGACTCGAACGATGTCTGTACTCTGTTATCATGATATCGGATCGAAAAGATTGGAACCACGTGTCGGATTTCTGGATAAGACTGTTGCATGACTACATGATACATTTGCTCTCCTCCTTTCTGCCCTTAAATGACCGAGCAGTGTGCTGCCGTCCCTTTCCAATTCCCGTAACAACCTCCTCATTGAAGTGTTCGGCCAAAGGGCGATTCATACTCTTTTCTTTTTTTATAGGCGACTGTTTAGACGCACTCGGAGGCTCCTCTCACTGTTTTCTTAGAAACCGATAATTCATAAGAGATAAAATTCTATCGATCCCATGACCAGGGTGCGATGATAGTTTATTTCATTTGCATTCCTGTGCATAGTTTCAACTGCAGAGAAGTATGGGAAAAACAGAAAGCACGGCCAGATTTCTCAAAACTGAAGATGGCTTGCATTTCGTTCAGTCTTATCAAACGGAAATGCGTGTATGGGTATACATAATACAGATACGTAGGCGATGTTAATTTTTATGCAAGCACGCGAAGCTGTACTAACATCTACACTCACAGCGTAGATTTTGCACGAGTGAAAGGCTAAACGTTGTGTAGATATGTGAACGCTCAGTAGTGTAAATCTAAAATAGTCATATTGAAATGATCGATTTTGCTTTCTTTGCAACTGCAATGAGTTTGGAAGAGAACAAATTGTTGAAGTTCAACGATTCTTTGACCAAGTTTCACGTGCGTAAGCCATCGGCCGCAACCGCAGTCGCTGCTAACGCTTCGATCTTGGCTCACCTTCTCAGCAACGGGCCAGTCAGGCTTCTCGTTGTTCCAGGATCTCGGCAGCCAGCAATGTCGAGCACGGCTGCAGACTCTGTCTGTAATGAGATAGCGCAGTTCCCTGAATAAAGCTTCATGAAGACCACGATGTTCAATGCACAGCGCGAGAGTGTTTTGAAGTTGGAACTTGATGCAGATGACGACGTTTGCTGCTCAGTGTGTTGCATTTTTACACGAGGCGTAATCGGCTGCGGCGATAGCATAGCGCTCTCGTGTCTGGATACGACGATGAAGACGGCGACATTTGCTGCGAGCAGCGTGAGATAAAAATGGCTGAGGCTTAGCTTGGTTAAGCCTGGTCAGATGCGAAGCATATGGATTGCTAAACTCGGCTTTCCATGGTTACACTTGGCTAAACTTTTCTTTCCTTGGTTACACGTGCTTTTACACGGTTTAAACTTGGAATGCACAATGTTTTCCCATCGCATAAAACTAGGTAATAGCATGACTCGTTCATCTCTAATCTAACTGTGTTACCGACACGCACAACGAACATGTCGTCCCCCAGGCCAACGATACTCGATTGCCACTACGCGAATATGTACGCAAAGCAAAAGCTCTTAGAACACCGACGTGCACGGCGTGCAACCGCAGCCGACGGCGCGAGCTAGACCCCCGTCTCTCCTCTGTCGTGACGTCAGCGCATCACGTGGTGTGACGTCACCATACCATGTGGTCCGCACGGCGTGCAACCGCAGCCGACGGCGCGAGCCGGTCCCCCGTCTCTCCTCTGTCGTGACGTCAGCGTATCACGTGCTGTGACGTCACCATACCACGCCGTGCGTGCAACCGCAGCCGACGGCGCGAGCTGCACCCCCGTCTCTCTGTCGTGACATCAGCGTATCACGTGGTGTGATGTAGCATTTCACATTCTTTGCACGGCGTGTAACCTTCACTAAGGGCTGTGGTTTACCTCTAGCAATATGCTTCGCATAATAATATGCAGCGCACGAGCACCCAACCGAAGGTAGCAGTTCCTGGCCCTACGGGGCTGGGACGGTAGGTCAACGCCGCGGGGCTAGCCAGCCACCGAATTTTTATCTGTTGTAGGCCGTCATTGCACCCGCCACTGCGTCGATGGTGGACGACGGCTGTTGTTGCGGCACGCGTCTTTCTCCCCCTCTTCCTTTTCTTTCTTCTCTACTTTCTATTTTCTGTCCGCACGAGGCAGCGGAGGTGGCTCAGCTACAGAGCCAGTAGCAGGCCCGTGCATTTTATTTTCCTTCTTCCTACAGCCACAACTGCAGCAACGAGCACGTGTTAGAAGCGGTAGCCTTGCCTTCTCAGAATGGAAGCGTTGCTGCAAATGCCAGATTTGTAATCGATCACGCAGCCCAAATCGCGTGGTTTTAACCTATATTGTTCTTTATGCGTACAATCTGATAATAAATTTGGCAATAATGACAAAACAAAAAGCGGTAGCTTTGTGGAAGAGCATCCGCCTCGCATTCGGGCGGTATCGGGTTCGATACCCGGTGCCGCCGGGTACCTACTGGATTCCAATGGGTACAAGATTTCCCCCAGCCTGGTGCTCGGCTCCTCTAGGGCGAAATGCTCGTCGGCGTTTTATTTTTCAACATAAATCAAGGTCACGTCAGTCCCAGAGAGCGCTCGTGACACAATCACTTCTTCAATAGCAGCGGTGTTGGAATAACTCATGGTATCCATGCATATTTCGCTATTCCATGTTCAGTTAGACTTAATGTACAATCATCCGATTTACTTTCCCATAAGTCTCTAAACTATGCACGTCTACCCACGCACATAAGCGCGCTGCTAGGGGTAGCCTCGTTCCACCCTTGCGAACAGCGATCGACCTAAGATGAGCCGTAAATCTTTCTTGGAATGATTGTGAAGTATAGAGGGGCCATCTGTGTCCATGTTTCATGGTTTTGTTTGGCCTTCTTCCAAAACTAACAATCGGTAGCCCGCTTTAATCCGAACAGATTAAGCATAAAGCGCGCGCCTTCATGTTTTGATTCTTGTAACAGGACACAGCCTCCGAAGCAAGCGCAGCCCAATTCGTGAAAGCCAGCGGATCACGAAGCGCCGCCGGTGAACTCTCTAAAAACCGCTGAAACTCTTAACGGGGGAGTAGCGTCGGCAAATAAGGCGACGCCTTCACTAAAAGCACGTCTGTTTTTGACACGCGCCGGCAGTGTATACCTTTCCTCACCAGCGGCAATCCTTCAGGTTGCCTCGGGTCCGCGTTGATGTTCGCTTAATCAGTAGTAGGCCAGCGCAACCATCAAGAAAACACTCTGCGGCGCAGCGACGGTGGTGACGCCTGGGAGCCGTTCCTAATTGAATTGACAAGTCGCTCTCGCTCGGTATTCATAGCGGCGCGAGCGTGCGGAGTTTTGCGAGAAGTCTCGCGAACTGACTACTTTTCCCGGGCGCGCGTTGCAAAAGTGGCGACGACGGTGGAGAGGGACGGAGAGTGGGGAGAGATGTTGGAAAGGCGTCAGAAGCGGCTCGGGGCGATGTTGGGAGCACCGCTGTTGGAACCGCCGCCGCGCGGGTAGCTCAGCTAACGGGGACAACGCGGCGAACGTGAGACGCATTTCGAAACGCTCCAGTGTATATGCCTCCCCTGCGGGCCTTGGTGACGCCTTGGGCTCTTCATTTCTTCATCGCTCTATCTTCCACACTTATTTTCTTTCATTCGTCTTCGCTTCTTTAAAAAAAAAAAACGCCCTATACTAGACGCAAACGAGCGACGCTGAAGTGGACGTACAGCTTTCGAGGCTTAATAAAAGTCTCGAAGTAATTAATGCCCTGCGTTTGCGAGCACCTCCAAGCCGCGGTAATGCGACCGCTCCACGTGGCCGTTTGCTCGTAACAAGTGGGAGCCCCATCTTTACACCGCGTTTCTGCAGTTAGCAGCGTTGAAAGTTTCAGCGCGGTTATCAAAACAGCACGTGACGCAAGAGACTCGACAAGAATTGGCTCCATTTACGAAGAACGTGGGGATACTCGGGGGTCATTAGACAAGCCCGAAAAGGGAAACTTGTTGGTAAAAGAGAAGCGCCATTTTATTAGGTGTACGTTTTAACGGCTGGCAATGTTTTTATTGCGAAAGCAATACTACGACAACCAAAGCGAGACCTCGGGTGGCCGCAGCTACACCGTGAAGAGGCGTAGCTACGGTCTCCTCATAAAAAAATTACCGACGATTACGTTACTTCCTAATGCGAAATTTGAGCGCAGCAAATAAGCTGTTTCACCTTTTCGATAGATTGAGGCAAAGAAATCGAGCAACACATGTATGCGCTATCACAGAATTTTTTTTTTTTATTTTTCACACGTATTCCTTTAACAAAGACTCCACTAACAGTTCTTGACAGTCATGAAGGAAGCTTTGTGGTCGGAGAAATAGACTGATATATGTTCGACTTGGTACACCAATGCTTGATTCTCAAATACATCTACACAAGTGCCTCGCGAGGTTGTCACAGCCGTGGGACGCGTTACGAGCGAGAGGAACGGGATGTTCTCCCGCATAAGTGTGAAGAAATTCCTGTTTGTCTTTATGTCAACATTAAAGTCCCCCACTACTAACATCGGTGTGGATCGATGGACGGTTAATGCGAGTTGCAGGAAGCGCACGACGTCTTTCGTGAGTGCCGTAGGGGCGAAGTAGGCAGCTACTACCAGCAAGCCGTTGGGCAACTTTGCGGCCCACAGTTCGCCAACTTCATGTGACGTGCCAAACATTTCGACTGGTATTGCAGAGAGACCTGTGCGCAAGTAGATAGCGACTCCCGCCGCTCTGTTGTCACCGCACAGGGGTTGCATTGGAGGAGGAGCGAAGAAAGGAATTAAGTTCGAGCCGGCGCTTTGACAACCGGAGACTCGCAGGAAGAGGGGGGAGGGGGGCGGCGTGTACACCCAGCGGCAAACGATGGGGGCAGAAACGCGCGCAGCAAGCCGACAACGCGATAAAGGGAGGAGGGAAGAGATAGCAGCGACTGACTGATGCTGCTGACGCCGATAGTGAGTCAACCCCAGCTGCGAAGTTGGTTTCAGGGACAACGCCGCCGATGCCGACGCAAACAATATGATACCCTCGCTTCCGCAGCGCCAAGAACCAGGTATAGCCGTGGGAAGGTGGTCACGTATTCGTCGACGTGCCGGGGCCTACGTGAAATAACCGGCGCGTCGGCAACTGAAGAGCACCCTATCCGCCACACAGGAACAGGGGGGGGGGGGGGGGGGGGACCCTCCCTTCCTCTTTCTGGATGGCGGCGACGGTGTTCTATGCAGTCACGTAATATTGACTCTCTAGCGGCGTCAGCGGCATCCAGCGGTATCAGTCGGTCACTGCTAGCGCTGGGGGGATGAAAGGGGGGCGGAGCTGGTTACGAGGCCGACGCCGACGCGAAACCCAGGAACGGACGCCAAAGAGCTGCGCTCTAAAAAATCAGCCTGCCGTGACATTTGAATTCCCGTTACCTCTATGCCACGGGCAGGAGCTGCCAATTCGGGTTGCTCCTTTCATATGGGAGGATGATATCAGAATCAGCCTGTCAGAACCGTTTGCATTCTCGTTACCCCTACGACACTCAGGCACGTCCATACGGCTTGGTTGAAGCGTGACTTTATATGTGCGCTGGTAGCTTACGCTCTCGCGTCATACCCTTAAAAGGTGAGTTTAAGTGTCCCCTATAATGTTACACCTTACGCTGATAGAGCGTAATAGGGAAACAATGTAGCAGGCAAAAGAAGATTCCGCCGTTGCTTTCGCCATTAAACTAGAGTTAACCAGAGCTTAAACCGCAACTAATTTTTGACTCAATTGGAATCCGGCGCAGCATTTCTTTTTGCACATTTAATCGGCATGACTTCATACTTGATTGATACTGAATTCACTTAAATGAAATAATTGAATACATTTCATTCGCCTATTGAAAGAAACGAGTCTTAATCTAGTCGAAATGATCTGCGTGAACTGAATTTAACAAAAACCAGTATATAATGTGTGGTACGTA
The DNA here is from genome assembly GCF_055883805.1 of Amblyomma maculatum. NCBI lineage: Eukaryota > Metazoa > Arthropoda > Arachnida > Ixodida > Ixodidae > Amblyomma > Amblyomma maculatum. Next base: position 89,579,944 of record NC_139351.1, on the reverse strand, counting down.
GTAGCAGCCGCACACAACGCTCGTTCCTCTGCCGAAAGTAACCTGGTCGGGTATTATGATTCTGCCCCGCATAATGAAACGCTCATTTCTTATGCCATCCTTCGAGCTCTAAATGTCTTTAAAGCAAAGAGGCCTCCCCCCCTCCCTCATCCTCATTTCTTGAGATATTTTAATATTTAATGAAGAAGTAAGGGCACGATTGAGAAGCAAACCACGCAGCCTTATGTTGTCCAATGGAACATGCAGTGGTAAGATGCCCGACTACTGTCCGGAATTCCCGGGTTCGAACCCGACCTCGGTGGCTGCGTTTCGATGGAGGCGAAACGAAGAGACGTCCGTGTGCTGTGCGATGACAGCGCACGTTAAAGATCCCCAGGTGGTCGAAATTACTCCGTAGCCCTCCACTACGGCTCCTCTTTCTCTCTCTCTCCACTTTAACTCCCACCTTCCTCCCTTCCCTCACGGCGCGGTTCAGGTGTCCACAGAAAACGAGTGAGACAGTTACCGCGCCTTTCCATTCCAGTGAAACAATTATTATTATTAAGTTCATTTTTTTGCATTGATGCGGAGATCAAACAGCGTTAACATCTAAATTTGTTGTTGTTGTTGTTGTTGTGGCTCTAGGAAGAAGGAAAAGAAAATGCACGGGCCTGCTACTGGCTCTGTAGCTGAGCCACCTCCGCTGCCTCGTGAGGACAGAAGAGAAGAAAAGGAAAAAATTTGGAGGACGCTTAAGCTTCGCCTTCAAGAGTGGAACGCGATAGCGTTATTCCACCTCGTCGAGAAAACTTACTAAACGCAAGGGTATTGGGGCATTCTCGCACCGGTACCCGCGCGGCCCGAAGAGGAGAAGCGGGTGAGCGAAGATAGTGATTTAAAGGAAGGAAAGACGCTTGATTCTACAACCTGTGAGGGTGCACGGCGAAACGTCAGGGGCGAGTGGCGCGCCACGTGTCGGGACAGCGCCGCACATTGCGAGGAGGGGTTCTTCTGTGTTTGCCGCAAGATGGCTCTGCATGTGCGCAGAGCGCAGAAGAAATGTAGCGGAAACGTACTTCGCTACTCGTGTAACTGCGACTTCTGTAAGTAACATGCTCATAATTACCGATATACACCGCAGTATAACGTTCTACGGCACGTTTCTAAGGCAACACCGCATTCACTAGAAGCGCTTTTGTACCGCTTTCAAGCATCGAACTCGTGGCCGAGTGGTAGCGTCTCCGTCTCACACTCCGGAGACCCTGGTTCGATTCCCACCCAGCCCATCTTGGAACTTGCTTTTCATTTATGAAGTGCATGTTTATTTATGAAGTGCATGCCGGGATTTATCGCTCACTGGACGCCGACGACACCGGCTTTTCTGCGACACGAGCTCCTTAACGCTACCGCGTTAAAAGGATAGAAATAGGCGCGCCGCAACAACGGCCGTCGTCCACCACCACCCAAGCGGTGGCGGGTGCAATGTGACAGCCTACAACAGATTAAAATTCGGTGGCTGGCTAGCCCCGCCGCAAGCGGCGTTGACCTACCGTCCCAGCCCCGTAGGACCAGGAACTAAATTTCCTGGCAGCCCCGTACTTGGCGTAGAGTTGAGCGCACCAATGCAACGACGTCCCTTCGCAACTATGGTCTTTTCGCGGGCATGCATTAGAAAGCTCCCGAGACATGACAAAAGAACGTTTACCCAAAATCACAAGCATGGAAGCCATGGAAGTCATATAGAGCATTAAAAATGTCTAAAGTGTGACAACTTTTCGTGAACTTTATACACACCTGTGTTTATCCATCATCACCCTTCGCTTCAAGTGGACTTCATCTTCATTTGTGAATTATCATCATTAACTGTCATTCTGTGCGATCAATCTTAACAGTAAAACGGCAGTTAGACCGTTTGGTTCGGATGCGGAGACAATAAGGTTTTTTCTGCGAGACATTATTATTCGACACGGAGCTCCTCGTGATCTCCTGCCCGATGGCGGCATGCCTTTCCTCAGTAATCTCATGGCCCAAGTTCTTCATGCCGCAAGCACCGCTCGCAAGACATCCGCCTACCACCCGCAAACGAATGGTCTCGCCGAACATTTTCATCGCATCCTGTCCGATACGCTATTCATACCTTTACCCTCATCACAGTAACCAGGATTCCTTGGTTTCTTTTGTCGCCTTCGGATACAACACTGCAGTTCAACGCACGACCCGCTACTCTCCGTTTTTCCTGGTCTACAGTCGCTTCCCTACATTCATCCTGGAAGCGTCCTTCTCTGCACCTGTTCTCTTTGACACACCCTCCTATGAACAACACACTTTACGCATTGCCCACTATCGTGAACTTGCCAGACTCAACACAGAAACCACTGAGACTGCAAGGAAAAGCAGTTACGACTCCTCTCATCGTGTGGTGTCACTCAGTCCTGGCGACGAAGTCTTGCTCTGGGCGACTACACGCACACCAGGTTTGTCTGACAAACTTCGCAGTCGCTTCATCTGTCAATAAATGGTGCTCGAACAAACTTCAGTGAACTATCGCGGAGCCCCAGCGTCTCCTATCAACGACCGTCGCTGTCGGGGAACTGAGATTGTCTCGACTCAAGCCCTTCGCCCGCCGCCCTGCTCCCATTCAGTGCCTGCGATTAGTGTGGCCGCTTTCGAGGTGGGGGGGTGATCACTTTTCGTTAACTTCAACCACATCTGTGATTAACCATCGTCCATCTTCGTTTCACGTGAACTTCATCCTATATGGTGAATGATCATCAGCAACATTCGTTCGGTTGCCATTGTTGGCAGTGCTAATAAAGCTCGCTCGCCCAGCTAACAATATCAATTATTAACGCGTAAGCCTTGTATGGCTATGTAGGAGGGTTTCGCGTGGGCATGACTTTGTCGACGCTGTAAAAGAGGAAGTAGTTGGTATATCAGAAAAAGAATGGTATCATCGAATAGAGCGTCAAAGTAGGTGTGCAGGTGAGAAAATGGTTGGTGTGGTTTAATTAGGTAATTATTAGAGCCAGTAACAATAATAATTTGTTCACAGAAGAGGAAATGCGCAACGTCTGTCACACTTGTTCTGTGGACACCGTAACTGCGCCGTAAAGTAAGAGAGGAAAATGGGAGTGAAAGCGGAAAGAGGGAAAAGCGTGCCGTAGGGGAGGGCTTCGGAGCACTTTCGACCATCTTGGGATCTTTAACGTGCACTGACATCGCCCAGCACACGGACTCCTCTTCGTTTCGCTCCCATCAAAACTTAATTAGAGCCAGTTAAGTGGTTTACAGAAAAGCAAAGGTCCTGTCATTAGAGCACCAAGGAGAGATGTGCACGTGACAAAATGGTTGTTGTGGGTTAATTAGGTAATTAACGAGAGACAATTAAGTGGTTTACAGGAATGGAAAGGCCCTGTATCTATTATTCGTGGAATCCCGCTGACGCATCTCGCGGACAACACGTCACCGCTTAGGCTGACGCATTTCTCCAGTGCAGATTCTGCAGTGATCTCGGAAAATTTTTATAGCACCTGCTGTGATCTAATTAGTATAGTCAACCTTGTATCACCTCCTTTAACTCCAGATGCCCTTAAATAATGACTATTAGTGCGGGCACATTTTATATATGGCGGCGAAAACGGAAGAGGGTTCACACGCGTGTTATAACGGGGGGTGCAGGATTATGAAGTCATTTCTAGCACTTATACCCTTACAACGAGCAAATATAAGCATATATTTGACATAGCAGCAGGCTCTAATTTTGCTTTATGGTTCATAAATGCGGTAATTTTTTTCGATGGAAATTTCCCAGCGCACAGTCAAAAGTTGGAAAAGACTCTACTCTGTTTCTTGTGTCCCGTTGCTCCGCGCTTAAAACATACTTTAAGAAATGCACCAACTAGCCTGAAATAACGTCCTTGCAAGCAAAATATACTTTCATCACTGTCCGGAACATAAGCATTTAAAGAAAAGAAAATCGCTGACGCAGTTTCGACTGTTGATACCCATGGGAGTTAATGATCGAAAGTTGGGCTCACTATTCAACACGCTAGCCGCAAAAAATGCGGAATACTCAAAGAACAGCTTTCACAGCAGACGCTAGCATTGATGATTTGAAAGATGTATTGGTGCATCAATGTTCTCGCAGAAACTGATCGACAGCGCACTACAATTAGTCCCCTAACGTGAGTTAAAGAGATAAGAGGGACAGCCCTAAGAACCAGAGAACCCTTTACTTGGAACTCATGCAAGAACAGCAGTTCATGGTTTATTAAAAAAAAAAGCAGAACAACTCTATTCGCTGAAGGGAGGCCGTTGACGACAATGTCAGCCAATTACAGTGAATGTGACATCGCGCATCTCCATCAACAAAGCGTCGAGCGAAAATGTGCCGCAGTCACCGCATGTGTTCTCCCCGACGAGGTGACGCAAAATTTAATATTTCGCAGTGAGCATCGACATTCTAATGTTGATGCTCACTAGTCACAATTTTGTTGCATATGCAAACCAACGAAGGTCCACCGAGCGAGCTTTCGGCTTATCGCCACATGATATGTGGCCTGTATAACAGAATGTATAACGACGCTGTATAACGGAATGGTGATCGTGGCATCATGTGGATACGTCTTGGAATATGTTATCCAAGTTTGCACAGGATGCATGCCCTGCACTTGCAGGTTATTATGACTCGATACGCGAAACACAACGCCAATCATACTTTTGCCGAATTATGTATTTTGGCGCATGATAACCATAGCTGCTTATGTGCCATAAAACACCATATAAATATAACGAATTCTGTGTCATTTGTGACTAAGCTGCACAGCCGCCGCTGACGTGGTTGAAGCCATCCAAGCGCTTCAGGATGGTGCGCAAGTGAAGCGGGACACTGCTCACAGCATTCCGCTAGTGCACAGGTTCTTCAAGAAAATTATACTCTCTTAGTCGTTTCGACTCAAACCCACGCTGCCCCCTCTCAGTCTTCGGCAGTCGGACCTCTATCTTGATGTGCGATCTATTACGCCATTGTGGTAACAATTTGATTGACTGATTGGATTGATTGATTGATTGATTGATTGATTGATTGATTGATTGATTGATTGATTGATTTTAGGATAAAAGTGAACTATCCGGCCAATCCACCATGCTGGTTGATTATATATATATATATATATATATATATATATATATATATATATATATATATATATATAGCTTCTCACCACAATGTGAGCCATGTTTGTGGGCCATCAGCTGCTCCAGTGTTTTGCTGACAATTGCAGTTGCATCCCGAATCAGCGTCTCATTAACGACTCATCAACAACATACTTCTCAACGCCACTGAAACTTCATATTGCACCCAGCACCCTTTCTCTTCAAAAAAAAAACGAAAATATAACTCGGAAGTGCTTGTATTCATTGCTGATACCTGGATCACGGCTCCGGAGTCCGATTCCCTATCCCGCGCACCACCCGCGATCTCTAAAAGAGCCGCTCCGGAAACAATACGATTTTTTTTTTTTTTGGGGGGGGGAGGGGGGGGGGGGACTTCGGTAATACATGTTTACCGTGGCTATGGCTCTGTAGTAATCTGAAACTCTTTAGATTGCTCTTGGCATCCTCAATACTGCAGTTCCGAAAGCTTTCGAGACCGCCGTGCGCTCTCGCGGTCTGCAACGCTTCCCGCGTACGAAGCGAGACGGGCGGTCTCCCATCGCCGTTTCCTCAGGTCCCCATATTAACAGGGAAAAACACGAATTAAAGACAATAGCTCCCACGGGTACGTGCGGCAGATGTCCATTACTAAATGGTAAGGTCGCTGGAGTGTGCGCAGCTAGCCTGATTAGTTCATTGGCGCGGATGGCTCGAACGATCGCTGAACGAGGCGAAAAGGAACCAGGTGCCTAGAAAAGGGAAGTTAAAAAAGGCAAAAAAGGGAGGAATGTTTTCGTCTAGCCGGTACCCACTGCCCAGAGCAAGCGAATAAAAGACAGTCGTGTCGAAGCAAACATATCCGGGCTGAGTGTAGCGAGCAATTAAATCAGGAAAAGCATAATTAAACGTGAGCGCACAAGAGGGCGCTGGCTGATGCACGGGGCACCTTCTCAGTCACTACGGACAGCAGCAAGCAACTGAAAAAAAGGTTAAATGAGGAAGTAATAAGGGCTCGTCTTGGGAAAACAAAAGGCCATGCACAAAGGCTCACAAGCAAGAGAGGTTCCAGAGAAAAAAAAAAAAGATACAAGAACGAGCACTCAAGGAAAGCGTTAAAGCGATCGAAAGGACAGCAGTATAGCTGCGTGTAGCACAGTTAATCCCAGGTCCGGAGACTTGGCTCTCGGATTACCGTAAATCCGGATTAAACAACTGAACGTGTCGAAGAGTCGTCCCTGAGATTAAACCGTTGCGAGGAGGTCAGGCCGGGAAAAAAAAAAGGGAGTGGGGTCACAGATGGGCTGCATCGAGTTTATCGTTTTTCGTATGTGTGTGTTTCTACACCGTACGAAGCCATGCCTTCGTTTGTATTCTTTCCATTTCATTATCACCGACGCATTTTATTTCTGTCCGTTTTTTTTTTTTTTTCATGCGCTGCATATGTGCTTCTTCCGTTCCCGAGTCAAAGTGGACCTACCTTGCGAGGCAGGCCATAGTAGGGATTACAGGCCCGTCTTGGGTTGTTACCGGAACGACCAACGACTCCGCACTCTGTTGTGGAACAGTGAAAAAAAATAATAAAATTGTTCCCCGCTGAACAAAGGAGAAAAAAAAAAAAGAAAAATGAAACGTCCGGAACGCAGACGATTGAAGAACGCTCTTTTCTTCTCCATAAAAGAAATAGTGAACAGGCTATTTCTGGGAACGCCAGAGTACTGTGCGGCATCCATAATAGATATATATTTTAAACCAAAAGATTACGAACTTACGTATTTCGAAACTCGCTTAAAACGTCTCCCCCACCACCACTCTCGAAAGGTGCTCGTCTTCGAAGCTTCGAAAAGCTCTAGGGGGTCAACACAACGGCAGCAACAGTGCCTTAAATCACCCTTACGTTCTGTTTGTGAGAATGTTAAGCTGGGCAGATCTGTAGCGAATGGGCGGCGTGATGACGATCGGAAGGCGCTTTATTTGTGATAGCGGTTTTTTTTCACAAGAGCAGTTGCAAAAGACGAAGACGTTGAGCGCCTTCTGCTAAAAGAAACTCGTATCCAGCGATACGAAAAAAAAAACGAAAAGCCGATTACGTACACCATGGAAAGGAAGGAGTCCAATGCGCATCATTTTGGGAATGTGCCTCCAAGTTTGAATTTGTGAGTTAGTTTTGAGTTTGTATTGAGTTTGTATTGAGTTTGTGTTAGTAGGGGGCAATACATAGAACAAGTCGACACTCTTGGCTTCCAGTCCAGGCTAAAGGGTTTGTCCTTATCTCAGACAAACAACGCGTTGTCAATCTATACTAAGCGTGCAATTTGTAGCCCACGCTTATCTTAACAGCCTCGCTAAAATGTCGATGCCGATAACTACGCAAGCGAGGCATCGCCACAAAAAGTACGAACTTTATTGAATAGAAATGCTCAAACTTTCACACAAAGCGGGGGAGACCTGCTCTACAAGCAAGCTACAAGTTTCGCTCTCTTGTATACAATTTTTAAAGGTGTATATTAATGTCGTGTTTTGGTTGTGTATTCTTTCTAATGACACACAAGTTATAGTAAGCGTGGGTCAACACGTAGGATTCGCCCTTAGTCGAAGAATAATTTTTAATAAATTACGCTTCTGATGGTGTTTCCATTCTTTAGATTTAGAAGCAACGTGTCTCTTCGCTGTCAAACGAGCCCTTGAGACAGCTGGCGTGTACCAGACATAGCGCATTTACAAGAACCAAAAGCGATTATATACCGCAGTTTTTCGGGTCACGCCTAGTATGAAGTCAACTTCGTAGCGAAATATGGCCAAACAAAATCTAACTGCAGATTATTTTACTGAAATACACAAATTCCACATGTTCATTCACGTACATTAATGTCTTACACACAATTGGGAAGAAGCAAACAGGCGACCAAAAACTTTGATGCTTATACTCAATTCAAGTAACGCTTAGGACTCCCAATAGGGGGCAGTGACACAATGTGTATCCGGATCAACGCTTCTGCGTTTTGAAGTATTGACATGCCACATTGAGCACCGCCAGGTTCGCAGACCTCTTCAAAAATACAACAGTTCTCTTAATTCTCACACGGGTGTCAGGCGCAAAAGATCAGCGCCATTTTTAGTCTGCAGCTTGCTCCGTGGTGTGTCACCTAAGACACCATATATGCGAACAAGAATCCGCTAAGCGAGCCGAAGACGGGAACAATTAACAATGCCATTGGCGGCAGAGTTTGAAGTTCTCTCAGTTGTTTTTAATTGAAAAATGGCTCTCGTAAGCCCTTTTTATTTCTTATAAAGATTTTGGCAACTTTACTGGTATGATTATCACAAGGCAAGCATGAAAGACGCGCTGCACGCTGTCAAGGTAATCAGCAACCGTACGTGTTGCGCGCAAGTTGTGAGCACAAGATTGTAAAAATGCCATTTTAGCAATACTGTCATCGAAAGCCGGCAAAGAACTTTACTGGGAACTGAAACACCAGCATAGCGGACACGTGCGGCTCGGCTAACAAATACGCAAGCAGGAAAGAGGAGGAGGTCCAGCGGGCGCAAATCAACTGAGTTAGGCCACCAGGCGGCGCAAGTAAATGGCTAACATAGCTGCATTGCCCCTCGAGTATAAAAAGGCAACGTTCCGATTACAGTAGCCCCCATGACGCTCAAAGAGGCAAGGAGGGGAGTAACCGTAGTTGACTTGAAAACTCACGGCCGGTCTCGAGGGAGAGCAGCGCGCTCTCCCTCGAGAGCCTCGGGTTTAGCCGCATCAATTCATGGAGGGCGTGGTAGAGCTGCATTCTTGTGACGTGGGCGATTATCATTGCGCGGTGGCGCAGTGGTTAGCAAGCGCGACGGCTGTATTCGAGGACGCATAGATCGAATCCCGGCCGCGGTGGCCGCTTTTCGATGCAGGCGAAAAGCAAGGCACCCGTGTGCTGTGCGATGTCAGTGCGCGTTAAAGAAACCCAGGTAGTCAAAATTTCCGGAGCCCTCCACTACGGTGTCCCTCTCCACTACGGCAGCCCTCACAGCCTCAGTAGTTTCGACCACCTGGGGATCTTTAACGTGAGCTGTGCGATGTCAGCGCACGTTAAAGATCCCCAGGTGGTCGAAATTACTCCGTAGCCCTCCACTACGGCTCCTCTTTCTCTCTTTCTACTTTCACTGCCACCTTCCTCCCTTCCCTTACGGCGCGGTAGAGATGCCCACAGAAAACAAGTGAGACAGTTACCGCGCCTTTCCCTTCCTATAAATCAATCAGTAGTTTTGGGTCGTAAACTCCGTAAACCAAACTAAATCGCTGCGCTGGCCATATGGACGAGCGACTAGTGTTTCGCGAGAGCCCGTCGTAAGTGGCGTTACTGACTTACGTGACAGTTTGCGTGTGGGCCGAAGTAGCAGCGCAGATACTGCCCAGTACGCGCGCACAAGCGGATGGTAGAACTTGATCGCAGGGCTAATAAATTACCTCTCCGCGAGCAAGGCTGTCGCGCTGAGCACCACCACTTGCTGTGCACGGGTCTGCTATCACACAGCTGGCGGGCGGCCTCAGCGTGCCGTACGAAATTATCAGCGCTAATGGCCAATGTAGCATGTCAGTAACGTTACATCTAGCAGAGTCACGGCATCGCGAGCGTGCACCAAACGGAAAGGAGCGAAGCACGTCGTCTGTTGACGAGCTATGCGAACCTTACGAAGGGCGACGTCTGGCCCCGGTTCTTATCGTCAGCGTCTGCGTGCTATCGCGATGAATGTGAGTAGCGGAACGCCTGACATTCTGCGCAATCAGCACAGCTTGTAGCATCCGGCAGCTAATTTGAGGGTGCGTATCCATATGATCGCTAGGCAAGCTGGTGCTTTCCATCGAAGCCGCTGTAGTGCAGCGACTTTTTTTCTTCTTTTTTTTTTCTAAATAGATAATGATATCGCACCTCCTGCAAGTTCGGAGCGTGATAAGCGTCCTGACATTCGCAGCATGATTTTCACCGCGAACTTAAAAAAGACTGGAGCTGGTGGCTTAGCTCTATAACGCCGTGGGCGTATAGAACACACGTGCAGAACGTACCCTTTCCAATAATCTGAATTTTTTTTTCTTTCATCTTTTTTTATGCACACGTACACGCTCACCAAGACTGGACACGCATTTCACGCTTTCGTTCCTTAATGCAAGCAACTCACGGATTCGCCCAGCTATGCTGACTAGCGGGCCAACATGACAAGACCGTGCGGGAAATCTTACGCTCCGCTGTTCGCATTTCATTTCACGGCAGTATTACATACAAATCACATAGATGACGACCTTATTGAGCCGTTCAATGAGTCACTTCGTTTGAGGATGGTAGGCAGTTATGTTGCGGTGGCTTGAGCCACTGACATGCATAACTTCCTGCGTAGAGGTTAAGGTATATACCTTCTCGAAACGACGACAGCAGCACCGCGACGAAGGGCTAGGCCAAAAATGAAAAAAAAAAATGCAATTCCATCAAATGTGCCGTAAGGAATTTGAATTGAATTGAAAAGTTTTATTTCTTGGATTAATGGGCCCATATTAGCCGCTGCGAACTGGTCCGGCTTGCCCGGTCGATCAAACTCCGCTGGTCGTCCAGATCTGTGCTGGAAAGAACGGCTTCGTCTTGGGAGGGGGAGAGGTGCGGTATGGGAGACTGGGTGGGGCCTCATTTCCCACGTGGAGTGACCGCAAGAAAAGGTTTTCGTCTCTGAATAGCAGGTGAGGTTGTAGATGGCGCCCAGTGCACCGATTACCCAATTACAAAGTCGTAAATGCCCCGCCGGGGTGGCGCAGTGGTTACGGCACTCGACTACTGTGCCCAAGGAAGCGGGATCAAATCCCGGCCTCGGCGGCTGCGTTTCGAAGGGGGCGAAGCGGAGGGGCGTCCGTGTGCTCTGCAATGGCAGTGCACGTTAAAGAACTCCGGGTGGTCGAAATTTCCGGAGTCCTCCACTACGGCGTCTCTCATAGCCTGAGTCGCTTTGGGACGTTAAACCCCACAAACCAATCAACCAACCAACAAAGTCGTAAATGGGCTGAGCAAGTCCATGCCAGCCTGGTGGAAAGGGTCTCGAGCTGGATCCATATTATCATTTAAAACTTTATTGCCGCCGATACAGGAGGTTCCCCTACTCCCCCACCCAGGTACGCAGACCCGAATAGGGGGCTGGGACTCCGCGACTAGAAGCGCGCCAGGATATATTTGATTCTTCGCGGCCTCAGCCGCCAGGCGGACGACTTCTTTTTGGGTCTCAAGGGCTTCGCTTTAGATAAGGGATTCCCAAGCTTCCGTGTCATGAATGGCCAACATTCAAGTCGGATCCATAGAAGTCCGGCCGCCGGCGTTAGCACTCGCGTCAAGTTTTGACGTAGCGCTGGACAACGGCAGCGAACATGGACCAGTGGTAATTCTGACATGTCCGTGCCAGTGTTCGAGAAAATTCAAGGTTTCCGGAAGGAGGCTGGTCATGACATGCTTGCAAAACTTCGTTGCGGACCAATGTCGGAACCATTAACAGGTATTCAGTTTCCATGAGACCGTAGTTTCTCTAATAGAGGACGCCATCTAACATGCAAAACGACGCATGCACGTGTTATCGCTCTGTTATTGAGCGAAAACAGATGTAGTGAGAGCGCCAAGAAAGTCGAGGTCACCAGTGACATCTGAGGAACACGGGACAGGCAATCTGCTTCGCCGCACTTCATGTCGGAATTATAAACAATGATCACGTCTAATTCCTGTAACCGAAAGCTTCAGCAAGCTGTAGCACCGTGAGAGATCTTTATGGTCCGCAAGCCTGAAGTGTGAGTGGTGATCACCGACGGACCGAAACAGCTGACCATACAAATGCACGATATTTTGTTACAGTTCCCATAACAACAACAACAACCACGAACACGTTTTCAATTATTTCGCTTGTAGGAATCGCGGATTACCGTGCCTTCCCCTCGCCGGCGAGGTTGCACCGTGGAGACGCAGCAAAGCGGATGCCTTTTTCCTTCCCCATTCACAACAAGAAGGTTCGCTCATAGAGATAGAAATTCGTAAAGAGCGGACCCCCCCCCCCCCCCCCTCCTCTGGGGCCCAGCGGCCCAAATTAAAACCCCTCAATAAACTAAAAGTAGCGCCATCTCCTCTCTCCTCCTCCGGGGCGCCGCTGCTCCTCTCGTATTTCGACCGTGGCTCCACCTACGCGGCGCACGACTAGCGCGCGCTCTCCGGAGCAGGTGCCGGTCACGGCCGCCTTGATCGTCGCGCGCGCCGCGTCGTTTTGCACCGGTGGAAAGCGGGCGCAAACACGTGACGGCGCTCGGCCAATGGGAGGGTGGAACGCCGAAGGAGAGAGCCGGAAAGGAGGCGGGCGGCAATCTGCACAAGCTGGCGCTACTTTCAGTTCATTGAGGGGTTTTAGCCCAAATTACTGTAGCGCACCAACCGGCTAGCGACAAATTCCGCTCTGGGTTTAAGGCGCGCGGTTTGAATGCTGCCATGCACTGCACCCTGCCGCTCCCTGTTGGCACATTATTCGCGTTCTGTAAGATCTGTTATTTTTTCAATTTATTTTCAGCACTGCAAGCTGGAAATTAGATTCCCAGTGCTCTTGACCGGCATCAACACAGCTTCGTCGCAGTTTTTGCCAAACAGCAGTATTCCAGAAAAGACGCCAGGTGCTTTGCGAAACGAAAACATTTAGTTTGCTCCGTATAAACGCAAAACCCCTGTTAGCATTGGTGCATCATAAGCAAACTGTGGGATACTGACGAACGTACCACACATCAGACGATGTGTACAGTTCAAAAAACACAAAAATATTGCACTAAGTAAGAAACATAAGTACAGACTAAGAGATGGGAGTTCCAATTCACCTCATCTGTCTCCTCAGGAACCTGTATGAAGGGCAAGAGGCCACAGTCAGAACTGGGCATGGTCTTACTGACTGGTTTCCGATTGAGAAAGGAGTGAGACAAGGCTGCATACTGTCGCCCTGCCTATTTAATCTATATGCTGAGTGCATCATGAGGAAGGCGGTCTGGACGAGTCTTCAGTAGAAGTGAAGATTGCTGGGAAACGTATCAACAACCATAGATATGCGGATGATACCACTTTAATGACAGAAAGTGAAGTGGAACTCAAGAGACTTCTGATGCGCGTACAAGAAGAGAGTGAGAAGTTTGGGCTGAAACTGAACATTAAAAAGACAAAGATCATGGCGTCTTGCCCTATCAAGTCCTGGAGCATCAAGGGACAAGAAGTGGAAGCTGTGACAGATTTTCTCTTCTTGGGCTCCAAGATTACCCCGGAAGGAGACTGCAGCCATGAAATTAGGAGACGCCTGCTTCTGGGAAAGAGCCATGGCTAGCCTTGACCGCCTATAATGAGCAGAGACATTACACTGCCAACCAAGATCTGTATAACTCGTGCTATGATCTTTCCAGTTGTGATGTATGGATGCGAGAGTTGGACTGTGAAGAAGGCTGATCGCCGAAGAATTGGCGCGTTTGAATTGTGGTGCTGGCGGAGACTCTTGAGAGTTCCTTGGACTGTCAGAAGATCAAATCAGTCGATATTGTCGACCATAAACCCTGACTGCTCATTGGAGGGTCAAATTCCAAAGTTAAAGCTCAGCTACTTTGGTCATCTGATGAGAAGAGAGGAGTCGCTGGAGAAAGATTTGATGCTGGGAAAGGTTGAGGGACACCGGAGAAGGGGTAGGCAGCGAACGCGATGGTTAGATGGCATCCTCGAGGCGCTGCAGATGAAGCTATGTGATGTTAGGAAGATAGTGAGAGACCGGAAAGCGTGGCGTGATATGGTCCATAGGGTCAAGAAGAGTCGAACACGACTGAACTGAACTAAACTGAAACTAGCAAGACGTTAGATTTACAGAGCCCGGTGAACGATACACAACAAAACACGCATTATACATTACAATGTCCAAAGTGTGTCCAAGGATGCGAGTTCGAGTCCTGGCCTCGGCGGCCATATTTCGATAGAGGCGAAAAGAAAGGTGCCCGTGTGCTGTACGATATCAGTGCACGTTAAAGAACCCAAGTTGGTCGAAATTTCTACAGTCCTCCACTACGGCGCCTCTCATAGCCTGAGTCGCTTTGGAACGTTAAACACCACAAACCAGAGCCGGCCAAACATTACAATGTTCACCTTTATACTCGCGGCTCCTTCAGCAAGAGTAACCTGTATTTTATTTTAAACACACATATTAAATAAATAAGCTGCAACCCGTCTTGGGTGATAATGTTCCGCAAGGCACAACATTGCATTGCGCTGAAGTGTACACACTCCCCCCCCCCCCCCCCCCCCTTCATTCAAATGCTGCGGGCCACGACCTTGCCTGCAATGTGTTTCATTCGACAAAAATATTTCCAGTCGTTCATAGTGTGTAGGAGTATTGAGAAGAAACGCGCAGGAGGAACGCATGTGTCCAGGAGCGGAGCAGACGAAATTACCGACGCACCACTTCCTGATTTTCAAGCTAGCCGGAACTATATTAGAGGCAGAATTAACAGTACGGCACTCAAGATCCTCTATGGAGGTCCGCTCCCTGAAGAACGACCAATACACAACATAATCTGGATACCCAGTCACGCAGGGATCGGGGGCAACGAAGGGGCAGACAACCTAGCTCGAGAATGACTAGCCGAGCAGGAACGTCACTAACCCTGGAGGAACCCCAGATTAACTGCGGGGACAGCTATTCGGAATTACTAAACCTATATAAGGGGCTAAGATTCCAGTTCCCCCCACCACATAAACATTTATCTAAGGAGGAAGCCACAGGATGGCGAAGACTGCAAACAGGCTCCTTCCCAAATTTATACATATTAAATAAGGTGTTCCCAACACAGTATAGCGCCAAGTGTCCGTGGTGTGGAGCAAAACCAACACTATATCATGTCACATGGGAGTGCGGAAGGAATCAAGCATTTCACAAACACAAAACACCAAGTGCGGGGCAATGGGAGAGTCGGCTCACCAGCTGCGAGCTAGAGGCCCAAAGGGCACTCATAGCACACGCAAGCGAGGTGGCCCGACTCAGTGGAGCCCTGGACTAGGGGCTTACCCACGGCCAAGGAGGACACAGACTTCAAGACGAAGACTCCTTCCTCTATCGCTACTACTTCTTAAAGAACCAATAAAGTTTTCATTCATTCATTCATTCATTCATTCATTCATTCATTCATTCATTCATTCCCCGGCCATATTAAAAAACGCATTCCCATGTCACTACGAGTGTGAATGTGTTTGACTGGCGCAGATGACTGGCTCTTTGGCGCACAAGTTTGTGATTTTTCAGCTTTCTGTGCGTTATTTTTTTTTTTTTGGGGGGGGGGGGGGGGAGGAGTCTTAAAAATTACGGTCCCGCACTTACTACGCGAGAACGCTCGTCAGCACGTGTAACTATTCTTTCCGTGTTCACAGTTTACCCGAGCAAAAAATATCACCCGAAAGAAGTTGTGCTTTAACGAGGGCCATAAAAATATCATGTCCCGTAAAAATAACCGCTAGGCAAAGCAAGCAAAGAGCGTAAGGCGTGGGCGCGCTTTTATATAACTGCGCATCGACCGGCGACGTATGCGTTTGCGTCATGGCTGAGCACGTATAGCCAGCCTGTCACACCCGCACCACTCGGCGTGGTGAGCTGAACTTTGGAATGAAACAAACATTACTCACCTTGTCATAGTGCAGGAGTGTTATGAACTGCGCCAGAAAATCCGGCTGTCCCCAAGGCGTGCGCACGCGCTTCTTCATGAGCTGCGAATGTCAAGGCACCGGTCGGCGCAGTCAGTCTGAGCTGCTTGAATGCAGCGAGGCCAGCAGAAGAAAAAAGAAAAACACGCAGCGGTGAACTGCGGAGCTGGTTACGAGGAACAATGGCGGCGCCGACGGCGATGACGACGCGAAACGCATGGAACGGGCGCTAAAGAGCTGCGCCTTAAAACATACGGTCTGCATTACGATTAAAAACATCGCCCTCGAAGCCTAACGTCCCCTCGAGCGATTAGCTTTCCTCTGCTTCGACTCCTTACAAAAACGAGTGTGTAAGGTAAGTGTTCGCGTTGTTTATGCTTACGTGAAGTCAATAAATGTCCCTGAAAAAGGACGCGCTATGTTGTGCAAGTGTTATCTACATCCATCCGGTGGCGGCAGACCAAATAAATTGTTGGATGGTTGTACTAACGTTTTTCACTGGTGAGGTATTGGAATTGTGTACTTAGCGCAGAACATTACCATAGCACTTATTCTGCTGTAAGCCTCCAGGTTGCTGACTAAGTGTACTACTGAGTTTGCAGCTGTATCATAGTTGCTAGCTGCCCACACAATGCAACCAAGTCGTTGACGGCGTGCGCGGTACCCGCGCGCGCGACCGAGATCGGCTCCGGCGCGACCGCGCTTGAGCGCCATCCATTCGCTGGAGGATCCATCTCAGTGGTGCGTCATTTCCTGGGGCCAGATTTCGCCGAATGTCCGCCTTTTACGATATCTTTCTCTGTAGCTTGCTCGGGAGCGCTGCGCTGTCATCTTCCTCAAACTTGTCGCAAGTACGCACCGCCAGGAGCCGCAAAAGCTGTCGCTGATTAGCCAGAAGTGACAAAGGGCAAGTGCGCCGAGATTACCGTGCCCGGCCAACGAACCTGTATAAGAAGTGTTGGCCCGACCGCAGGCAGAGAAAAAGGACAGCGAGCCGCGACAGCGATCACTATGCAAGGAAAATATTTGCCGCCTTCCCTCTTTGTTGTCGCCATCTTGTCCCGTCAGCCGCACGACCAAGCCAGGCGGCAAAGGTCGCAGATCGTGGCGCCAGCGCGGGTTGTCACACTCCGCGGTAACAAGCAAGCTGCAGCGCGGCGGTAGGATGAGTAGGGCATCACACGCGCGTATGACGAGCCTGTGTGTCTCAGTCATCGGCAGTGATGGAGTGCGTGAAGGATATGTGCCCAGTGGGACTCGCAGGTGGATGATCTAATCCTCCTCACGAAAACAATTAGAGGCCGAGAATGAGGTCCTTGAGCCAGCACAGTGGAGCCTGTGGAAAGTACAGCGAAAATATTTTCGAGCGGCGTCACCATATATGGCCTCCAGCTGTCCGCATTTGCGTTTTGTGCGTGCCAAAGTGTCAGAACTTTGCGTCGGGTGGCTGCAAGAACACGACTCATAAGAGAAATCGGCGCTGGTATTGATTAAGGCAGCTAGACATGCCATGTTTGTCAGTGGCGACCGGAATAGCTGACTGCCTGGAAAGTTCGTAGTGGACTGTGGATAAGCTCAGACTGTGGTATCGTCCGCTTCGTCAAATTAGGGCGCCGAGGATAAGCTGCTGTGGTCTCAAGAAGGTCGGAGCGGTGGTGGGAGGTCAGTTGCCAGATCGAGTCGGCGAGCGAAGATGTTCAAAATTCTGAGCGACGGCGTCCCTATACCCCCGCAGATCGCCTTTTTCAGTTTTCCCGATGTGGACTAGAGGACCGCATGAAGGAAAAAGCAATAAACGTTGGGGAAAAGTCATGGCGACGGCGACCTTGACTGCACGTCGCGGCAAGGACGCAGATGGGACGTTGACAATCGGGCACTGGTGGATGCTCTGGGGTCATTCACTACAAAGTAATGCAGGTGTGGCGTTGGCATTCGGGCACTGGTCTATGCTCCGTGATCAAGGAGCTTTGAGTGGGAAGCCTCTCAGGCCCATCCGAGAGTACAGGCAGTGGCGCAGCATTTGACCGGCTTCGCCGCAGTGAAAGCATGGAGTTTGGGTTGTTTGACGTGCGCCACGTGTGCTTTCTAACGCGTGTGCAGGCGTACACCAGTCGAAGTCGAGAATCGGTGCGGCATTGCGGAGGGGGCGGGGGGAGGTCGCAGGACTGCAGAAAGTCGGTGGTGCTGACTCAGGGCTACGCAATTTGTTGCTGTAGTCTGTAGGTCATGGCGCACGACGCTGGCGCCCTAGGATATGGAACTGGCTGCGCTGGTCGGCGAAATTCTTCATGAATGACATCTGTGGTGGCTCCTACATTAGGGCGCTTCTCGATACAGCAGAGCTTCTGCATCTGTTCGCACATGATGATTCGGGCTAGTCCACGAACAGTCCACTCTCGTTCCAGCATATCGGCATGTGTCACAGCAGAGGTCTTCGCAGGGAGGCTGAAATGCGCAAACCGCTGCAGCAGGGCGCCCTTCATGCCGGTCGCCTGCATATATAGCGAAATCGCGGCTACTGTACTTGGAGGGTCGACTACAAGGCCGATGAACAGCGTCTTTGAACCCTCAAATGATATGACGCATCTTATCCGCCTCTGACATTCAAGGATCTGCGCGGTTAAAAGGCCGGGTCATGTCTTCTACGAATATGGAGACGCTCTTATTATACTGCTACAGTCGGGACTGGAGAACAAGGTCAGCCTTCTCGTTCTGTTCGCTGCTGTAGAAAGTTTCGAGCAGTCATTGCCAGGCTGCTCGCTAGGTTGTGACTGCAGACTCACGGTTTTCGAACCACGTTTCAGGAGCCTCTTCAAGGGCGAAATAGACATTCTGCCGCTCGGGGTAGTCATCCCCTGTACTGAATGCAGCGACTCAGTCGCAGCTATCCAGAAAGCCCTCAAAGATCTAAAAATTGACGCCATGAAACGACATGGGTATGCAAGGTGCATGGAGGAGCACCGGCGGGGAACTCATGCGGAGCTTGGTGGTCTGGCTTGCCAGGTTCGGGGAAGTGTGGCGATGGGACCGCACTCGGGATCTAAGTCTATCAAGCGGCGTCTTGGCTTAAGTGTGAACAGGTGTAGCATCAAAGAGGTTCAGCTGGGCTCTGGATGCTTTTGGAAGCTCATGGAACAAGTGGAAATCCTCAGCACCTCCACTAAAATGCCGCCGAAAGCCGGTCCAGCGTAATGCAAAACATTACTGAGACTCATAAGCACCAGCACAGCGGACACAGCTCGGTCAACCTTTGCGCGAGTGCGAGGGACGACGAGGAAAACCAGAGCGCACAAACCGAGCCTGACCGCACGGCAAAGCCAGTGCATCGGTTAGTTGATGCAAGGATGTAAAATGGCTAACACTGCGCCAATGTGCGCTTAGAGCGCCACCGATGAAGTGCTCTGGCCTTCAGAGGCAGTCGCCAAAGGTGCATTTTCCCCAAGCTAGCTACGTTCCGTTCGGGAAATTTTGTAAAATTGACGAATTGCGGATTAAGCTTGAGTGATTTTAGGAATCGAAACGAGATCTGTCTCCTTATTTTCTTGGTTGGTTGGTTCATAGGAAGGGAAAGGCGCAGTATCTGTCACACTTGCTCTGTGGACACCTGAACCGCGCCGTAAGGGAAGGGATGAAGGTGGGAGTGAAAGTGGATAGAGAGAAAGGGGAGCCGTAGTGGAGGGCTACGGAGTAATTTCGACCACCTGGGGATCTTTAACGTGCGCTGACATCGCACAGCACACGGACGCCACTTCGTTTCGCCTCCATCGAAACGCAGCCGCCGAGGCCGGGATTCGATCCCGGGAACTCCGGCACAGTAGTCGGGCGTCTTACCACTGCACCACCCCGGCGGGGCTCCTTATTTTCTTAATGTTTACTTTTAGGCTACTGCAAGGAAAAAGGATCGGAAATGATTTATTGGTCTTTGAATGAAATTCTCGGTTACGGCAAGGAATACCATGTACCAAGCACATAACGCCTCGCGTTTGATCCTATAGTAAATGAAACCAAAAGCAAAAATTAAAGTCAAAGATAACCCGTTTTACAATATTGACTGCGGTAAACCAGGTTGCTCGTATACCAGGTTGCCTTTGTCACAAGTTTAGAGCCCAGTGGTCTCAGCCATGCAGTGGCGCTGATTTAGCATTAGTGGAGGTTGTTCTAATTGAGGAGGGTAGGACGAAAAATCTTCTTAATCAACAGATTCGGAACTCTGGAAATGCGTTACAAGCCGCACAAAGTGGCTGATAAAAAGACACCCTGTGCTCAAGACTTTTGACAAAGACTGTACGTCCTTCGGTGAAGAAGGTTGGCGTTAACGGAGAAAAAGAGAAGATGGTGTCGTAGTGGAGGGCTTTGGAATAATTTCGACTACCTCGTAATATTTAACGCGCACTGACCTTTCACAGCACATGAGCGCTCCTTGCATGATGCT
Source organism: Amblyomma maculatum (assembly GCF_055883805.1). Classification (NCBI taxonomy): domain Eukaryota; kingdom Metazoa; phylum Arthropoda; class Arachnida; order Ixodida; family Ixodidae; genus Amblyomma; species Amblyomma maculatum. The sequence goes on along the minus strand of NC_139351.1, from coordinate 89,559,670 downwards.
GAATGACATGCAATCTGTCTTGTATTCTATTACTCCATTTTTGTTTTTTCTCTTGGTGCCATTACACATTACTTAATTACTATGCATACACTATGCAATTACTATGCATAGTGTTCACTGTGCATATTGACCGTGTTCACGGTTCGACGTTCTGCGAGTTGTTTGCCACTGGTAGTAGACTTTTTGAGTTAGGAGAGTGCGCTCTTCGGCATGGTGCGCATCACAATAGCTATGACGTACCAACAGGTTGGTTAACTAATACTGAATATCTATCATAACTAGCACTGCTAGGGCCTTCATTTTTTAGAAGTTTTTGGGTCCATCATACCTTACCTAGCTTTTACATTTTCCAAAATCATATTGCCGTCATCGCCGCAGTACAAGACAGAATTCGGCAGAACGCGTGACAGAGGCACCGTTGTGTTACGCGGACGGGTGCTAGTGCTCTTTCTGGTCTCGCTATCTCAGTTTCGCCCGTATGGTTGGTTGGTTGGTTGGTTGGTTGGTTGGTTGGTTGGTTGGTTCATAGGAAGGGAAAGGCGCAGTATCTGTCACACTTGCTCTGTGGACACCTGAACGGCGCCGTAAGGGAGGGGAAGATGGTGGGAATGAAAGTGGAAAGAGAGAAAGAGGAGCCGTAGTGGAGGGCTACGTAGTAATTTCGACCTCCTGGGGATCTTTAACGTGCGCTGACATCGCACAGCACACGGACGCCACTTCGTTTCGCCTCCATCGAAACGCAGCCGCCGTGGTCGGGTTCGAACCCGGGAACTCCGGCACAGTAGTCGGGCGTCTTACCACTGCACCACCCCGGCGGGGCGCCCGTATGCACCTCAAAAATTGCTTTCGTCAAAATTGCAGCGGGCAACGAAGAGGGCGGCATTTTCAAATATACAAATCCATATACTTGCGGTGGGCTGCATTGCTACCTGTAAATGAAGAGCCCAACTGTAATAATTCAGCACAGCTTCATTCTATGGATACCACCGCTGACAACGCCAGGCTGCAGAAAGCGCTTTTCTAACTTATAAATCCCGTTGTATTGCCCTTAATATACAATGTACTATATACAATGATGTGTATCTGAAAGAATGGCGTATGTTTGTGAGGAAGGAGTCGAAAGCAGAAATGGGTAAATTGAGAAACGCAGCGCGAGGCCGAGGTAAAGGTAGTGCTCACTAGAAACTTTCCGAGCACCCAACGGATCAGGGGATCGGAAACCGCGCCTTCTGCTCGTACGAGACATGTGCTAAAATCACCATAGGTCAACGCTTCGGTAGCCAAATGCAATCCTCGCAGGCTGCGCACATGCACGAATGACAATACCATTGCTCGTCCAAAGTCGCAGTAATTTCGGCTGTGGGTCAGGCGCTTTCTTGTAGGCAATCATCGTGTGTCGCATTTTGGTGATATGCCCTTATTAGTATAAGCACCAGTGTTGTCTGCCTTGTGATCATGTGTCGTCTAGCACTACAACTTTACACTCAGTACCGTGGCAACGGCCCGCAGCACACTGAGGCTACAGTGAATTACAATGTGGCGCAGCACCAGTAGATCTCAGTTATGCGACCACTCCGTTCCAGATCGATAAATAACTATTGCATCCCCTTTTTAAAGGGGTGGTGAGAATGAAGTGCCACATGGATGGATTATAAGAGCGTCCCATTTAAAACAGGGTGATGGCAGTTTGCATCATGCTTGTTTTTGTTTTTTCCTTATACCCTGAATTTTGTTACTAATCCCTCAACTATTTCGTCATTTCAGATAGTAAATTTTTATTTGTAACCTCATGTTATCTGTCTGCTTTCCAGCCACCAATCTTCCAATCGCTGTTTGCCAATTTGCACCGCAGATTCATTCACCTGAATACTGGCGTCTCGAAACCCTAGGCATCAGGGAGAGTAAATGCGCCTGCATCAACATCTGTACAGATACCGTCACACTCAAGAATAAGATGTTCAATTAATTGTTTCTGCGGATTAACCACACAACACATGTGTCACCTTATTGGCTAAATTTATTTTTGTAGCTGCGTGTTCTAAGGTGGTGCCACCTATAGGTGAGGCGGACAACTATCAGCGGCTAGCGTTCCATGATCTTTGTGTCATAAGCAGTGCTACGCACTCCACCTATGCCATGGGAATGAACAGGTCGATGTTGAAGCAAAAAGCGCACACAGCAATGGCCTCCAAACAGCTATGCCTTTTTCAAGAGCGAATACGACATGCCTTCTTACGAGTTGTATGAAGAATGCTACAGCAGCTTACTGGGCCCAGCCAGAAGCCCGACAAATTCGTCTAAAAAGGCTCGATCGAACATTGAAATTTTATGTTCCGCATGATATTCCGAGTCATCAGGCATGCTTGCTACATAGACTTCGTTTAAACGTGGCTTTCACGCGCAAGTACTTGCTTTTAATTGGACAGGTGGACTCACCGGAATGTTCAACTTGTGGCATCCCAGAGACTGTGGACCATATATTATTGGTGTGCCCAGTGTATGCGGTCAAAAGAAGTGTGCTAGCCGCTTCCTTGAAGTGTTTGGACAGGAGGCCTTTGTCGGAGGAACTGCTGCTGGGTGCTTGGCAGGACAAGGTGAAGGGTGTCCAGGCAGTGCGTGCTCTTTGCCGTTTTTTGTTCGTCAGCGGGCTTGATTCGCGCTTGTGAGGCAAGCTACTATGCCTGTATATATATATCATATGCCTTCTCCCCCATAGTCACCCATCATGATCTTTTCTTCTCCCCTTCCCCTTCCCCAGTGCAGAGTAGCAGGCCGGATTTGAATTATTCCGGCGAACCACTCTGCTTTTCCTTTCAATAAATCCATCTATCTATCTATCCACCTAAAAGCCATAGGTGGCGTGAGGATATGCCAATTACAAATATTGGACCACCCAGAGCGCTGAATTTCAATGGATTCCTTCCGTATGGAGTTCTGTAACTTTTCACGCCACGTCACAGGTGCCCTGACGACAATTATGTGCACCACACATAATTACCAGTCACAGCATATAACACACAACATGCACAGAACGAATGGTTTGGCCTTTTGCAAAGACAGCGAGTAAAATTCCAAGGTCGTAGTCACTTGAGCAGCCCCATTCTCCTGCTCTCAAGTTGCAGGCGAAGTGCGTACCATGTCCAGAGCGCAGGTGGTTTCAGAATGTACGCCTTCGTTTATAAAAGTGTTCAGGCGACAAGTTGCACAATTCGGCCTTTGAGGTTCGTTTGAACCTTCAGAACCATTTGAGCCTTCACCTTCTGAAGTTTGCGATGTCTTCTTTGTTTTTCTGGCTTAACCTGGTTATAGCAATTGTCAGTTATAATAATGGTATTTTCATGACACTTCAATATTGTTAAAAGTGGGTTTGACTGTGTGTAGAATGAATTCGTGCAGGCCATATTTGCCCCACTCCCGCTCTCTCCTACTCCAGCAACAACTCTGTCAAGCCATGGCCAGCGGACCTGAATGAGCAGGCAACCACAAGGTCACCTGTTTCCAATAGTGCACAATGTATACTCACCTCTTATTGGCTTCCTAAGGCTCCTGTGGCATCCCAATGCTCCAAACCTTTTAAAATTGAAGATCACTTTTTTCATCAACCATTCAGTGCCTCGAAACAACACGGGTTTTACTAAGAGCCTCCATTATGTAGGTCAACTGCAAATCTACTAGCGTGGAGAATTCTGAAAAATATGCTGACTGTCCACACAAGTGGATTGGGTGGATCTTCATGTAGGCAATTCTGTACCTAGCACCGAGATAGAAACTGTTGCTACTCGGTAAGAGAGTGGCACTTCTAAAAGGTTTTTCTTGGTGGCTTGATAAAGCAGCGCTACATGTCTGTATTGGGTAGCCTTTCAAATTTACTTAATGTAATAGCTTGCGGTTCTATGCTGACAACTATGTGTGATAATAAAAAAACACAAATTAGGGGGTCAGTGATTATGCAAGCAGCAAAGTGCAAGCACGCGAAATGAGGATCCACAATTGCGGCCACAGATGGAAGCCATTGAAGATGTCACATCATATCCTTAAAGGCAGAGTTTAAGTGTCCCCAGTTTTTTTTCTTTTCATTTACCCTGTGCCATAACAGTACGCTAGCTGTAGCCAACATAAAAACTCTGTGCACTAACATGCATTCTCTCGTTATCTACTCTACGGAACCTACAATCTCAACTGGCATCTACCCAAAGCACTTGCGGCTAAAACCCTTCATCGTGGCGGCATCTATTTTTAATCTTCCGCTCTTCTCTAGCGGATAAAGGCTCTATTTCACAAGAAAACATATTGGAAAGTAGCCCTTAATCTTTCATCTAGGCCTTTAATTCTTTCCTCAGTTTGCCTAAAACAAAAATGGAGGAGTGATATGAATTTCGGCATCAGCTGTGTGGAAGAGAATGTTTCATAAGAAGGCTACAAGAACAATATAAGAGAGTCACAGTCATCTGCAGTGGGTTTAAGGGTACAAAAAATGTGTTGATAATCAATAGGTCGCATGGGACTGAGTCATATGGGCCATTAAGATGACCAATGTGGACAAGGTGACCTCTTCACAACATGCCTTTAATCTGAAGCTGGGAAATAGTAAGTGACTGAAGATAGCATTGCTGGTAATATGACTAAGCAGAGGGAGGCCTACATTCAGTTTATTTATTACAACTTTCTCTTTTTATTTTCTTCAGAGGCACGAACAGCGAAGGGGACTAAAGCCACGCCGCCCGGGGGAAAGGAGAGAAAACACGTTTTTGACTGAATGCCTTCTGACAAAGAGCTGAGGAAAAGCGTGTACATCCCTCCCGTGGCTACCATAAACAAAACTGGGAAACTTGTCATGAAAAAAAAACTTACCCCAACTACCACGCTAGAAAATAAGTTTTGCAGGCCACATAGGAGAGGGAAAAAAGCCAGCTAGGAGGGAAAAAGGTTCCCCAAGAAAGAATGCAAGATATAGAAAACATTTACAGAGTGACTTGACTTACAGATGCACAGCATACTGCTACTGTTTGTTATGTTTACATTTTCACTCACGGCACCAAAACAAGCAGCTTGCTGGCAGCGTGTACTGCACGTAAAGCACATGGAATTTGCACACTATAAGTTATTCAAGCAGTGATTCAGTAGAAATCACATCAGTCAATTTTCAAGTCATGACCTTTCTCCAGATAGCTTTACGGTTAATGTAAGGACAACTAGAAAGCAGGATTGAAGGTAATGAAAAGAAAACACCCTCTAAACGTCTTTCCGGAGTTTCTGTCCCCGGGCCGAGTCATATGGTAAAATAAACATTTATGCACGACAGCACACATTTCACACACTTCTGTTTTCTAAAAGCTCACTTGCAGTCTCTGACAAAATGACACGGCACAGGCAATCCTAGCATGCTATAAACAGCTTTCATGACACGCGCAGAATAAGTTTCAGCGGACACAATGAAGTTAGGCTTAAGGTGCGGACCGTTATCTACCCGCAAGCACAATGTCAGTCACTGCTCAAAGAGCTCGTTTTTGTCTACTTTGTACAGCAGCACTCGGCTCATGACTGAACGGTAGCAACACACACCTCCATGCACTGAACAAAGTGTGTTGGTCTCTCAAGCGATGAAGGTTCAACTGCAATTGCAGTTCACATTTGGCAGAGAGTGGCATGTTTGGGAACACACCTATTCCCAAACGCTGAAGTGTACCACTTTGTGCCACAGACATTTCTCGCCACACAGCTAGCTGGGCAGCACATGTCCAGCATTTGAGGAGTTCTTGCAGCAAGCACCAAATAAATTGAAAACAGAAAACACAGTTATCATCGTCATCACGAACACAGCACTTAGGCCTAACGAGGCAGCCTCGGACTAAAATGGCTGCAAAGGGAGCGTGCACGTGCGCCGCCTGCGACAGTTCAGCCCATTGGGCTAAGTGGTTCCACATCCAGTTCATTACGCACACACTAAGAAAAGGAGCATCACTACTGATCACTATGCAGAAGCATCTTCAGGGCCACTGCTCTGACTGTCGGAGACCGTCGAATCCCTCAGTGACACGTCGCTTTGCTCTGCGTCATTCGTTTCACCTTTTAGGTCTTCGCATGACGAAGATGTCGACTCCTTCCGCTCCTTGGGCTCGGCATCGCCACAGTTCATCTTGGGCGAATTCTCCGATGTGTCAGACGTTTCGATCACCTCTGTTCTGCCATCGCCATGCGGCGCATTCTGGACTAGAGCAGTGTCAGCTTCGCTGCCTCTGATTCTGGAATTGGCGTCTTCACCACCAGTCCGCGAACCGTCATTAGACGGCTCCTGTGGCTGTTGCGGCTGCTGCTGCTGGGACTGCTGTTGAGACTGTGCCTGCTGATGCTGCTGTTGCTGGTTAGTGGACTGCGGGGCAGCCGCAGACCCAAGCGTAGCCGCGTTCAGCAGGTTGCCGATGTAGACAGTCCGGATGAAGGCGACACGTGGAGCGTCGACCGCCGGCTGGATCGTGATGCCGCCAGCGTGGCCGCTCAAGCGGACGGTCGCCGAGTGGAACGGCCCGCTGCCGTGGCGCTGGTTCTGCTGCTGAGAGGCCGCTGTGGTCACTGAGCTCTGCGCTGAGGCGGCGGCTTGCGAGCCATTGTTGCCGCCCGCGGCCTCGGCGCCAGACACCTCAGCCGCGCTGGTCCGGGCCGGTTCGCCCTGTTCCAGTCCCGAGCGCTGAAGAATCGCTGGCAGCTCGTAGTGGTGGAAGAAGTAGATCATTGAGTGCTGCACAAGGTGAGACCAAAAGGATGCACATCATTCACAGGCATGGACAATGTAAGAGCGCGCATGCCCGGCAATAGTAGGATGGCAGTTTGGGCGAGTTGATTATGCATTTTCTTGTAAAACAGCACGAAGACACAAGAGTAAAAAGAAGGAAAAGAAACACGGCGCTAATGTGTGTCCTTTCCTTCTTCTTAGTGCCGTGTCTTCTTGCTATTTTATAATGCCAGGCAATGCCATGCAATGCGTGAATCCCTTCCTCACAAAAACTTAACTGGACAGTCCACACCATACGTTATTTTTTGCGGGTTATGCCAAGTTTGCAGCGCTGACTGATCGAACACACAACATGAAATGTGATTACACAACACATTTGTAACTACTCTATCAACTAACACATATCTGTCCCAAAATAAAATATATGGCCACAAATTACCCAATTCGTAAACACATATACACAGTCGAACCTCGAAATAGCGAACCTCAATGTAACAAAATTCGCGATGTAACAAATTTTTTAAAATTTTCCAGTCTCTGCCCCATTGAAAACCATGTATATTTTTTTTTTCGAGATTTAACGAAGTAATTTTATGCCACACTTTCGATGTAACGAAGTCATCGCGCATTGCATGCATGCATCAGCATCCACCTTGACAATCGAATGAGAACTAAAACCTAAGCCGAGATCCGCGTTTTGCATGTGCCCAGCATCGACGTCAATATGAGGGGAAGGCTAAATACGAGGGAAGAAGTATATATATATTTTTTTTCAACAGCCATCCATCCTTCTATCTATCAGTAGGCGAAGAAAGCATGCGATCAGTCGTGATCATGACGCAGGCTTTTAGCATGCTTTGCTTCAAAAGGCATTTACTGCTACACACATTGCAATGATTTTGTGGCAGCGGACAGCACCCGACCCAATTGCTGTGTGATAAAAGGAAGGCAGTGAGCAACAGGGCAAGCAGAGCAAACCACCGCCGGCACTCCCGTCAAAGCTGCTGGCACTCTGCTATGTTTTGATGGAGGTGAAATATGAGGCGCCTACGTACTGTGCAGTGTCGGTGCACATTAAAGGAGGCGGACAAAATTCATCCCCAGCCCTTTACTACAGCGTCCCTCATAGCCCATGCCGCTTTGGGACCAATATATCACCTATATAAACCTTATATATCATATCACACTATACAATCTCCTCAGCGATAGTGGAAATGACCGCCAGAATGAAACTAACTTCTAAGCAGGAACATTAAGAGACATCCTCAGTTCACTCACCTAAAATTCTTTCTAGCACTGCACAAACTTTGCTCTTCGTTTCTAGTTGCTTTTCTTGTATACTCCTTCCACACAAAATTTCCTCAGTACGCTCCTGCGCCTTACTAAATATGAGGCCGAATGAAACCGGGAGGCCAAACAGGCTGCAGAAGTAGAATGGAAAACATCTTGATGACAACGGTTGCAAAGGCTGATGAAAGCCAGTGATGGCCATCAATAGGCTAGGTACATCCTTTCTATTAACCCTGTCATGGACTGCCACCATGTGCTCTGCTAAAAGTAGTCAAAAGCACTTTCAATCTACACCATCGTTCGCAAAGTAGTAAAAGAGATAACACCGTCCCCCTTGACCGTGTCGGGGGGGGCTACCACGAGCAGACCTGTATGAAGAACCAGGAGGTGAGCAGGGCCAGTCCACTGTACTGTCCGTTGAAGCGGTAGTCGTACGCATAGAAGGCAAAGTGGTAGAGGTAGAAGAACCTGTGAGTGAAAGGAGAAATGAAGGAAATGAGAAGGTTGCTCTACTACGACGCTATCATTCCTGCTTTTCCCAAACAGAGAATGTAATATGGGTACCTAGTGTCGCAATATTTGGTAAACAATGTTTACAATAAAGCCCACAAGAGGGTGCTCCAAATGGGGTGCATTCTAGGGCGCTGTGGCTGTTCAGGCCTGTCGTGTTTGTCTCTGCCTGCTGCTATTTCTTAGCAATATTGACGTACTTCCACCACCTAGAATGACAGGTCATCTTTCCCAGGAGTTCTAAATAAATGCTTTTATCCTCTTCATGCAGTCAGTGCACTATCTACCAAAAGCTTACTGATACACTAGTAAGTTTCTATAAGACAAGGCCAAAGTCAAAACTTTGTCAAGCAAGAAAACACTAGCATACTAAGCTCCCCTGGCTACTTGGCACTGTCATTCTTTAGGATGTGGTTGATGCAAATTTTTCCATCCCTTTGTAAACAATTACATGAGTCAAGACATGTTGTCCTGTGGCTTTCAGTGGTTTAGAGTGATGTCTGAACCAGAAAATAAAAAGCCCATGATTAGGATAAAGATAAAACTCAGCCTTCTGAGATTTCCCCTTGTGCTCTCGGTTATTTGTGATGCCACGCATGGTACAGCAATTGTGCAATGTCTAGAAGGCAGAAAAGGCCAAAGTTGCAACAGGCCCAACTACACATCAGCCCAAGAATTAATTGTTTAGCTACGAAATGAAACGCCGAGTCCGTTTGAAGACGCTTCGAGAAATTCCTCCTACCTATGCTGTCTCCCCCCCCCCCCCTTTTTTTTCTCTCTCAGCGCATCCTCGTGTTCTTAGCAAAATTGACGAGCTGAAAAATGCACATGCAAGTACAAGGCATTGGGAACATAAGTAGCAAAACAATATACCAATCATGTGACAACAAAGAGAGACTTCTCTTAGCAGTGCTATTTTGGCTGGTGAGTCAGAAAGCCCACACGATCTCAAGAAAGGTAAAATAAAACATTGGGAGAGGAGTTAAACCCATCCCATCGCGAAACAGGTCCCGAAAAAACAAGACAGATGAAAGCAGCAAGCAAAGTAAAAGGCTAACTAGAGCACTCTGAAGCCTCCCTTCACGATAGCACTGCTAGAGTATGTCCTGGGGAGAAGTAGTATGACGCCAGAAGCTAGATACTATTTAATTTTTCTCTTCTGAAACCAAGCGAAGCATCAAGTTCTTTCCGGAAGTTTATTTTCCCTTTCACGCCCGAGACGCTCCCTTTTCACAAAATAGGCCCTGCGGCGGCAGCGCCCAGCATCTTCGAAAGAAACAGGGCGAAAACAAAGCCGCCCCCCCCCCCTTCCCCCCTTCCCCTCACAGTCGGAGCCACGCTCGCCGGATTCGCGACCGGAGAAAAGCCAACTATAGCCAACGCCGGCCGGGCGCAGCACAAGAGCGAGCCGCGGGCGTCTAATGATGAATGGAGCGGTCTAATTGGACGACTGCCGCCGCAATTATTTTCGAGGCATGCACCGCTGCACGCACGCGCATGCGACAAGACGCAAGGCATGAAAAAGAAAAGAGAGGTGAAATAAAGAAGTCCCGGTTGCGCGGGACGCGTCACAGCTACCCGTGGCGGCGCGCGCGACAGAGCAGAACGCACAGGAGCAGACGATTTTCCGTAGCAGACGACGGCTGCAGTCCAACCTGAGCCCCTGACTTCGGGTGCAATGACGGGCGTTTTTTTTTTTTTTTTTTTTTTTTTTTTTCCTCGCTTCGTTCCCGTCTACAGTCCCAAACAGCCTCTCTCTCACTCTCTCACACCGCTCCCCTCCGTCTAAGGGCAGCTTGAATGGGAGTTCATTTGTCAACAATGCGGCGAGCGCGAACGCACCTCGTTACTCCCACACTCTCCGAACACAGCGGCCGGTGTCCCAGAAAGGAGTTTAAAAAACCACGATTAACGTAGTGTCTCTGACCGCGGCCGGGCTAAGCTGCAAGCAGAGACCATTATGGTGATCAAGTATGGAAGCCTCGATGAACGTGCAGAAGGCAAGCATTGCCAAAGCGAACACCGAGTTCGCATCCAAGGACAAAGTTTAGTGAAGCATGTAGAGGCGCTAACGAAACACCACCGCGCATGAAAAAGAAAAGTGAATGTATGCCGAGCAAGCATAATTATTTCAGCACTTCCTAGAATTAAAATAAATAAGGCTGAACGGAGACAAAAATAAACGCTGAAAATTCGGCTCAGTACAAGTCTATAGTTTTGTAGCTCTGGCTGTCGACCACAGCCAGAACTACAAAAGAGAGAGACTGCTCTGGGCTGCAATCCAGGTGTTTGCATGAAGTATTTACACATTTAGATAATAAATATATAGCGCCCACGTGAGTAGTAAAAACACGATTGGAATAACCCGGCACGTGCCTGAGCCAGTGTCTCTTGGTTATCGTGGTGTGGCAGCAGATGGCGTCGTACTGGTCGGCCACCCACACGATCAGGATGATGTAGAAGGCCGTCGTGGTGTCGTTGAAGAACTCCGACATGATCGTCTCCATGCCTGGAAGCACGTCGGGAAAGAGGGGAAAAGAGAAAGAGGGCGTATGAACGAGGAAAGCGTGAAGATGGGAGTTAGTACATGTAAACAGAGGCTAAATTCAAGGCAATCTGACAATACTGTAGCAATCTGATATTTTCCGCTCTCCGCAACCGCCTCAAGCGACGTCGATGACATCGACAGGGGTGGACGTTAAAAGTCAGAGAGCTGGATAAAAATAAACACTATATTACACCAGGCTCTTAAAGAACTTGTAATACTAAGCACATGGTGTACAAACTCTCACGGGGCAAAGGAACATGGAAAAAAAAATTACAAGGGTTCAACGCTGCTGAACCAAATATTGAGCGAAAGCATTAGCTTCGGGTGACCGAGCGTTCTTCTTCTCTTTTTCTTCTTCCTCAGCCCACATATAAAGCCCCGCTTTAACCAACCCATATGAACGCAGCTTAGCGGCCTATAGGGGGTAACGTGAATGCCAGGGTCCTAGCAGGCTGATTCTGACATAACCGTCACCCAGCCCGTATGTCACATGGGGTGTGACGTAACAATGTCACGTGGGTAAGACGTAACTGCGGCCGGGTCACGCGAAGGCTTGGAAGTGCGAGTAGTATTGCTTTCGCAATAAAAGTGGCGCTTATGCAGTTCTCTAAATAAGCATACACTTCCCTCCACGCTTTGTCGAAGGCTCGTCACTGCTTGAAATTAGGACGGTTAATGACATAGTTATGATGGTTCATGACATCATTTATGACTGTTCCCGACATTACTGCTCGCTGCGTGACACAATAAGGAGCGACTGTCCATAACACAAGCCGTGAAAAATGACCGTTTCCACGCATGAAAGAGGAGAGGGGAATATAGTTTACGCTGGCTATATTAAATCAACAGAATGCGACAGAAATGCTACAAGCTCTTAACAGCTACATACTTTTTTAAACCCACTGCCTATATCAATAACATCACTGCAGTCAGAGCATTTCTTTCGGCAGCGTCGAACAATTACCACCACCATCTCGAAACCTGAATAAACCACCAGACACACAAATGTTACTGACATATCACAGCACTGCATCCACATTCATCTGCTACGTCATTTTATTAGTATACGCTCTCTGATCGTCACTGCCCAATATTCCTCCATGTATTTTCCAAATTGTGATTTTCTCCAAAGTCAAAACTTCACTTTTTTTCTTTTTCTTTTTTTTCAAAAAGAGGCACCCCATCAGCTCAACTACTAGACTTGGCTGCTTATGTGCGAACTTTTCTCTCCGAAAATTCATGCATAAAAAAAGAGCCCTCAATGAGCCCAGAAGCGCGGAGCAATGGACAATAATCATTCACAAAAACAACAGAAGTAACAAAAATAGCACCCTTCTTGACGTCGAAAGCCGCACACGCACACGCACACACAAAGAACTGACTGCGCACGTATTCTTCGGCGACACTGACCGCCAAGCTCTTACAGTAGGAGAGATATACGTTTTTTGCACAGCATGATCGCGGAAGAATGGAAAGCTTCTTTGCCCCGCGGCTTCGCCTACCGCACATATCGGTGGATACCGAGACGTCCGCAAACAGTCGGTCAAACATTGTGGAGTACACTGTAACGGGCGTTAGGGGCAAATACTGCCCATTCTGTCTCACTCTCGCCGCTACAGAAGTTTGCCAATAAGAACGGGCCCCGCGGACACTGAGGGAAGCGGCAACAGGGGCAGAAATACGAAAAAAGACAACGCAGAGGGAAAAAAAATACAACAGCGATCAGAAGTGGCCGGTGCAGGCACAGGTAGAAGTAATAACGGAAAACCTTTATTAACATGGCGCCAACAATAGCTCCCTCTCCAACCCCCCAAGTATGAATGAGGGAGCGCATGCTCTGCGTGCTCTTCTGTTTCTGCCGATTTGTTCGTCCTGCAAAGCGCACGATTCCCTATAACCTCTCTTCCTATCCACGAGTCGAAGCAAAAAAGGAAAACGAAAAATTAGTGGCGACTACAAGCGCAGTAACGCGGATTATAAGCGCTTGCTATAAAGACAGAATCAAGTTTCAGTCCAATTTATTCCTCATGCGGACAGCTCCTGATTTAGCGAGAGAGAGAGATAGAAGGGGGGGGGGGGGGGTTATAACACCTTCTTTTTTGCGTTCTCAGTGCAAGCCGAAAGACACTCGGCGGGACAAAATTAGTGAGCTTGGAGGGAGGAGGGTGGCTGCTCCTGGCCTTGATGGGCTATAGCCAGCCACCGAATTCTGATCTGTTGTAGGCCGTCATTGCACCCGCTTCCGTTTCAGTGATGGACGACGGCTTTTGCGGCGCGCGTCTTTCTCTCCCTTTTCTTTTTCTTTCTTCTCTATTTCTTCTTCTGTCCGCACGAGGCAGCGGAAGTGGCTCAGCTACAGAGCCAGTAGCAGGCCAGTGTATTTTCGTTTCTTTCTTCCCACAACAACAACCACAATGAAATTAGTCCGGAATCGTTCACTCGACCAGCGCTTTCTTTCATCCACCATTCACTCATTCCGACTCCGTTCCATTCCAAAAGCGTTACGGCGAGAGCTGGATCCCATCCTCAACGGTCATGCAACGAAGCTCCCTGCAGTAGCAAGTATGGCGGCCGTAGATATTCGAAAGCCGAGGCGAGTATTAGCAGATTAGAAAGAAAAGACCAAGGAGGAGGGACGAAAGAAGAAGGGAAGAATGGGAAGACACAAGCCAAGCCAGGACATGGAAAGAGAGGAAGACTGAAAAGAGTTAGAAAAAAAAATAGAGAGAGGAAAAGATGAGGTAAAGGAAATGGAGAAGAAGAAGGGCGAAAGTAAAGAAAACAGAGAAAATGGAGGAGGCGCAAGAGCTGCCGCCGAATGTTTTAACCAGGCCATAGCAAAGTTCAGCCAGTAATTGTCTTAACTTTTGTTTTTGGAGCAATGCTGTTCCATACTTGCGAGAAAAAAATACAGCCATCAACCTCGCTGGAGGACGCGCATGCAACGTTATTAGGAAATCCAAAGCGACGAAAACCAGTTTAGAAAAGAAAAGAATCAGCATAAGGGCAATAAGAGCCGGCAGAAGACGAAAACCTGGTGCTCGCGCGCAAGGCGAGGACTGAAGGAAAGAAGGTCCAAGTAGACGTGGGGACAACAATTTATTTTCCCCGGCTCTGTACACGAAAAGACGGAGTGAAAAGCAGGATATCTCATATGCAGGATGAGGGAGGGAGGGGGGGGGGGGGGGGTGCAAACGAGACGCTATACGCGTAATCAAGCCTCCCCGCGGCTAGCGCGTTTTCGGCGCTAAAAGTGGACGCATCAATTGGCTCGCAAGCGGCGCAATAAAGCCAATTGTTCACAGGATCCGGGTGGGGTAAGGCTGCGCTTGCCGGCGAATACGAGATCAGACGGATGCGCCCGCTGCGAAGCTTGAAATCCGCCTACAGGCATGCCGGCAGCACAAGAAGACAAAGAAGATACAGCGCGCTATACCTGGCGCAGGGCAGAAAAGAAAAAAAAATTGCGCTTTTTTTTTTCTTTGTCTCACTCGCTCGAACCAGCTGTTTTGCTGAGTAATATAGTTGTGAAGACCTTCGCCATCACAGAGGAAATGAGGTTGTTTGCATGCTGTTTCGAGCAGAAATATAGACAGGTAAAGACGCGCGTCTGGACTTTTCAACGAACTGCAGGTCCTCTGGGGACGAATAAACTGAACCAAGCCTGTCGGCATGTGTCGGCTAATTATCCCGCTAACGTAGAAAAATGGTTGCACTTCGTCACTGAAGCTGCAGACAAGTTCTACGCAGTGCAATACCTAGAAGCGAAGTTTAACGACAGTAGAGTAATTGATTAATTAATTAAAACCACAAATGTCAAATTTGCGTCGAAATAGCGCCGGACGTCGACACAGTCAGGGGACGTGAAAATAGCTCGGACGTCGAAATAGTACAAAAACAGTCCAAATTGAGAGAAACGCCGGATTTGCGTCGAATTCGATTAAGAACGTGTAATTAAGAGCGATCAATACTTAAGATCACAAAAGAACCTATGATTTGGGTTATAAAAGCGAAGAAACTGGGTGATGACGTCATATCCTGCGGAAAGACGTCGAGGCGGTGTTGGATCTCACAGAATGAGTACAAAACGCAGAATTTGTGTTAAATTAGATCGAAACGTCTAATTAAGCGTAATTAATACAGCAAGAAACCAAATGAGTGCAAAAGGTCAAACGCGGCAACTGGGTAAAAAGAGTAGCATAAGGGCTAAGCTGGATACATTATAGCTACGCCGGAACAAAGCCGTTTGGTGAGCTTAGCGCCTACTGCAGCCCACGTGTACGGTGAACCACGTGGCTGTTTTCACCCTACGCCATACACTGATACACATTTTCAAAAGCAGGCTCTCAAAGAAGCCTGGCTTTGTGGGTTCCGCGAGCTCTCACAAGCTCTCAATATGACGGAGTGTGTAGGTATTGTGGCTGTATTTTCACCGTTTTTGTGAAAATTTTACAATTTAATGAGCTTGGCACATACTGATAGCTAGTGGGGTTCTGCGAGGTAAAAATGTTTGAGAACCACTGGCTTATAGTTACAATGACGTCATTTTTTTTTTTTATGTTCAATTTTACATCGCAAATATCAATTTTCCGCTGTCTGGGGCACGATATCTTTGAATACAAGCGATAGCAAGTCTTTTCAGGAGTTCAGAAGTGCAAGATGCCAGGCTAGTTGGTACTGCATAATGAAATAAAACAGCGCAAGGAACGGGACGAAACACGAAGGAAGGGAGACAAAGACACAGCGCCTGTGTCTTTATCTCCCTTCCTTCGTGTTTCGTCCCGTTCCTTGCGCTGTTTTATTTTCAGGCGGCTATCCCTAGTGAAAAATACCCTATGAGTCACAATAACCTCATATTCATTCTCATACTGAACTCATACGAAACTCGTACAAATCTCATACCATCTCATAGAAATCTCATTCAACATGAGAAATATACGTGACTGTATGACATTTGTATGAGTTTAGTATGAGAAATCTGTATGAGGTTATTGCGACTCATACGGCTCTTTTCACTAGGGATTAGCCATGCTTGTGTCCATAACAGGCGTCTACGCGATTCCTGGAACAAAGTTTTCGCCATAGCGGTATTTTGTCGCCCCCCAAACCGACTGCCTACAAGTTAATGCGTCCGTCGGACGATGCGGGTCGCCTCCGTCCAACGGAAAACCCGGAAGGAGCGTTGTCGCTTGATTCTGCAGCGAATGAAGAGTTGGTCTGTGACGAAAGAAGATACCTCGGAATAAAAGTGGCAAGCAGGACGAAGCACCCGCCGTGTCAAACTGCCGCGAGACATCTCGGAAGCAGCAGTTCCCATGCATTGTGGACAATGTGTTCAGCTTCGCGTATTTTGCACTATCCGCAAAAAACAGCCGTGCGCTGTGCGACTTCGACGCCATCTACTGTCCCTTTCTTTGTCGCATCTGACCTGCTCGCTTATTTCAAAACGTCTAGCGCGGTTAACATTTCCACCGAGCGTGAGGAAACTATCCTGCGCTTTCCCGTTCCTCAAAACCACGCATATTAGGTAATCCCAGTCGGAAAAAACTAAAGAAAAATTTCTGATGTTACGACAGAATTTCTGTGCGGTTTTTGACGGGAAACCTGTTGTGACAACAGAACATTCTGTAGTAACATCAGAAATGTTTGTTGTTACAACAGAAAAGTGCAATAGAACTACAGACAACAGAAATATACTACAGAAAAGTACAACAGAACTACAGAAAAATCTGATGGTTACGACAGAACTACAGGATATTTTGTGGTATTTTTGACACTAGTTCTGTAGTTTTTTTTTCGACTGGGATCCGCCATATTGTCGTCGTTGTCAGCTGCCGATGCAACACCGCACTGCAGCACAATCGCGTTTGCATGATCACTTGAAATGCGCGCAGACAATGCTGGTGCATCGTACAGGTCATGTGCGAGTTCTCCACGATTCCAAAAATATGCATACACGAGTGCGAGAAGGCAAAAGTGCTCTCTCTGAGCGATGCGGACCCGAATGGCTTGCACGAGTCAACAAACGCGAGACTGATGCCAATTAATCCGGGCAAGTAGCAACCTATAGTCGCTAAAACGATGTTGATGGGCGCCCACAAATCCAGACCACAGTATCTTACACCGTGGTCCGGAGTGCAGTCATCCGCGTGCAGTGCGTTCACGCCGCACTGTTTCGGCTTTTCTTTGTAGCGCGCCCGACCTTTCGGAAACGGCGCCGACGCATATGTTACTCAGGAATATCTGCCGACATCTTACACGCACGTAGGGTGGCGCACCAGTAGCCGCGTGTTTGCTTGGAGGACCGTCAAAAACGACAAGACACTCCGTCAATTCACCGGAGCCTGCAGCACGTCGTCTGCTGTCAACAACGCGGCGGATATTACCCAGCATGCATCGCTTCCTGCAAGTTTCCTATACAACGGAAGTCTTTGGGCTAAAAAAAAATCATAACACCACCTTAGACGAGCGTGTTTCGTATTGTGTGCCCTTTGAAAACCGAAGCATGCGACCTGGAACAGAACACTCGGATTAATCCCGGTGAAGTCACGTACCGTCGAACGACCAAGCGATAGAGTTGTCCCCGCTCTATCAATGTCCAGGTGAAGTTGCGTACCTTTGAAAGAGCAAGCTATCGAGTTGTCCTCACTTTATCAAAGCGCAGAAGCGCGAGCACTAGTCAACAGCGACGGAACGACGAAAGCGAATCTCACAAAACCATGACTAAATATAACACCAGACACCAATAAGACGGGAAAAGGAAACGCGAACGCGCCTAAAGTGGCGGCCCTAAAAGATGCATGGATTGTATCGACTCGCGTTCGGCTCACCTGCGCGCCCCTGCCCTCACGTTGTAGCGCGCCCCCTATCTGCGCCTAAGCGGCGCGCGAAGCCCTGTTTAAGTCCTGCCCTCGTTTAATCTTGTTATGTGCGCTCAACCTTCAAAGCCTCGTACTCCGGAAGTGAGGAGCAAAAATGATTTTAAAAGAAATACGTGAGACGTGTGCTGAAGGAAAAATAAAACAAAGAACAGGAACAGGGCAAGCAGAAGTCGTAAGAAGAAGCAGAAATGGCGCCGATAGCGGTAGCAGCAGACGACACGACGCTTCTGAAGTCGCGGCGCGACGAACGAAGCAGATGGAAAACAGCAGACGAGCGCGGCGCTCGGAGGTATGACTTGTTTATTCATGTACGCTCCTTCTCCACCCTCGTACTTTTCTTGGCTTCGCCAGAATTCGTTTTTAATACAAAAAAGCACGAAAAGCATCAAACTAAAACCGATACCGTCAAAACCAAAAAGGAAAAAAAGAAGCTGGCAAGAAGAAGTGACGCGAATGGGAAACGAGAGCAAAGCGGGCAGCGACACGAATCCCGTCGTCGTCGCCGTGCTCAAAAGGAGAAACGGCGCGGAACGAAAATCTTACTTCGGGAATTATAATACGAAAAGGCGGCGGGACGACGTAATACCAGAGTCTTGAAGGACTATGGTAATACGTACAGAACGCAAGCAGCAGCGCGCCCGCCCGTTCACTCGTTTCCTCCCTCTCTCTCCCTTCGCTCAAAAAGCTGCGAAATACAAGCTTGAACACCGACAAGAAAAATGAACAGGCAAAGCGAGAAAGAAAAGAATGCAAGAACCGACGAAATAAAATGTCAGCAATCAAAACTCTAGCGCGACGCCGGGTGGTTAAAGGAAATGAACGTCGTCAAGTGCACAACCACCTTTCTTACTTTCCGCATCATGTGCCCTTTTGCTCCTCCGCTTCGGACGATACAAGAATCGGAGTAATCAGATAAAAGTCCGGTCAAAGAGCTAGCGCGGTTCCCGATCGAGAGGTGAAGAGCCGGGGACCAAAGGAAGGGGACCCCTTTAGGCACGCACTAAGACAAGCGTACGCCGCGGCTCGCGCAAAGCAAGGTCTCAGTGAGGCGGCTCGAATCACTGAAGGAACCCACCTCCGCGCGGCGCGCCGAAGAGCGATAAAAATCTACGTGCACATCGGCGGCGAAGAGTGTTAGAAGCCGGATAGATATGCGCTTGAAAGAACAGGGTTTTATTTCTCTCTCTCTCTCTCGCCCCGAAAATGTGACCCGCTCGAGTTGAAAAGGCAGCAGCAGCAGAACAAGATAAAGCCGAGGGGAAAAACGAAACAGTGTTCCGCTTTCGTGGAGATGGCCCTGGTACCTTGTCCCTTTAAATTTACCTTCGCAAGCCCGTCTGACCTTTGAGCTCAGGTCGCAACCAGACACGGCTTAATAGTACAGCTTTTACTAAGTTGTACTTAAAAAAGAGGATGCTCCGCGTGGGAGCGCTCGGGTGAGAATGTCACGGTGAAACAGGACACACAAGCGCTAACCTTCAGGCTTATTTCAAAAATTTTTTCAACCATGGTTTCACTGAAACTTCTACTGTTTGTTCCGCTTAGTTTTCCGGTCATTTTTACAAAATTTTCATGACTCGTTTCATGCCCCTTTGGTCCAGTGTTTAGGGGAATCTGCTAACGTGGAGTAGATTTGTAATAACGGAGCGATTACTCATTGCCATCCACCTAAGCAAAGCCGTACGGCCACAAAGGGAAGCTATACAACATTCTAAGGCAGCTTAAAAAAAAAATGAGCACTGCATAATCTGCACTGGAGTAATGCGAAAGCACGGATGCTGCTGTTGGTTGCTTCTGGTTGCTTCTAGTTGCTTAATTCACTTTTTGTTTACCCGTTTTAGTCTTTGGTACTTTCAAATTGCGCGCCAATCCCTTCCTATGCCGTTTTTCGGCTTTACTTCCGGTTGCGTGACGTCACATCCTCTACTTCACATTATTTCACTTCTTGTTTATTCATTTTAGTATTTAGCACTTTCAAATTGCGCGCCAATCCCTTCCTATGCCCTTTTTGGGCTCTACTACCGGTTGCGTGACGTCACATCCTTGGCGTCACCCTAATTGACTGCCTTAATTAACTACTTTAGTTTTTGGTACTTTCAAATTGAGCGCCAATCCCTTCCTATGCCCTTTCTTGGCTCCACTTCAGGTTGCGTGACGTCAAATCTTTGACGTCACCCAAATTGACAGATTTATTTAACTATTTTAGTATTTGATACATTCAAACGTGGCCCCAAGCCATTAGCTAATGAGTCCACTTTCGCCTTTTACTGTTTCATTTTTTGCATCTAATTCATAACCTAATTAACCTATTGACCTAATTAATTTATCTCACACATTACGTCACCCTCTAACGATTGACACCACTCACCTCTACGACTTCTCAATTACTCACAATTGCTGCGGACACGGTTTTGCGTGTTTGCCTCTAATTAATTACCTAATTATCTTATTGGTCTAATATTATTTCGGACACAACATTACGTCACCCTCTATCGATTGACACCACTCACTAACCTCTACCACTTCTCAATTACAACTGCCGAGGACAACTTTTACATATTTTGGCTGTAATTAATTACCTATTTAACTTATTGGCCCACGATTTCGCGGACGTGGTCTGCGGACAGAAATCTGTGAACATAGCGAAGTAACGCTTTCCCGTTAAAAAAAAAAAAATCGTCCTTGCCCGAGGTTCAAACACGAGACCACAGCCTGCGCGGGCAATCCCTCTACCAAATGAGCTACCCAGGACGGACGGCAGATGGTAGGGAGAGAGCAAGTTGATGAATATCTCGAAGTGGGAAGTGGGTCCAAAGTTTAGGGCAGTCCCCAAAGGTGGAGCAGCTTTGCAATAGAGAGTGCTCAATGCGCGAGACAGTACCTGCTGCCGTAGGCAAATTCAGGTGCACTCGTTTTCGGTTGTTAATAATAATGATTGGCTCACAGAAAGAAAAGGCACAGTATCTGTTAGACTTGTTTGTGGACACCTGAACCGTGGCGTAAAAAAACCGATTGATTTATAGGACGGGAAAGGCGCGGTAACTGTCTCACTTGTTTTCTGTAGACACCTCAACCGCACCGTAAGGGAAGGGAGGAAGACGGGAGTGAAAGTGGAAAGAGAGAAAGAGCAGCCGTAGTGGAGGGCTACGGAGTAATTTCGACCACCTGGGGATCTTTAACGTGCGCTAACATCGCACAGCACACGGACGCCTCTTCGTTTCGCCTCCATCGAAACGCAAACGCCGAGGTCGGGTTCGAGGTCGGGTTCGAACCCGGGTACTCCGGCACAGTAGTCGGGCGTCTTACCACTGCACCACCCCGGCGGGGCGAACCGCGCCGTAAGGGAACAGAAGAAGGTAAAGTGGAAAGAGGGAAAGAGGAGCCGTAGTGGAGAGCTGAGTAATTTCGACCACTATTTTGTTTTTCTGGCCGCACGCAGAAGGAAACTTGGCTGAGCTCACTGTCGGCGAGCGATAATTCGCTTCCCAGTCGGAGCCACTTGTCCATGCAATAAAGAGATCTCGAGCGGGAGAGCAGGAAAGACAGACACAAGAGTAGCAAATGTCTGACTCCACCCGTCAGCGACGATATGCTTCATGAGACCAACCAAGCGCCGATATTGATAGGTGGAAGCGATAAGGAGAAAAGCCATTGCGACGTTTCTTTTTTTTTCTTTCCTTTTTTTTTATTTAATTTTTTTTTTTTTTTTTTTTTGCTATCTCTCTCCCGGTGACAGGGCCCCCAGCTCATTTCTCCACTTTTTCCCTTTTTTCTTCTGTTGTCGCTAATCTCCATTCTCATAGTTTTTTTTTTTTTTTTTCAAACCGCCTCGATCGCTAGTCTTGGATGGACTCTAGACATGCGACGGCCCAGGATGCGCTCTGTATAAATGCTCACACCGTAACACACCAAGGATCAAAAAATATATTAGGGTCAACCGAGAGAATACAGCTGAACATGGCTGGTAGCCACCTACGAGTGTCGGACCACTTCAGTTGTGTGCAAGCAGTCACCAACGACAGCAAACACAGCCGCCCGTTTCTGCTTCGGAACGCCTTGGTACTCAAGTATTTATAGTGCAGTCCTTGAAATAGTTAATAATGCAGTAGAGAATGCAGCTTTAGCCGCGACGACGTATCATCAAAGACGGGTCAGCTGACGTCACGCAGCCGTCGCCTCTGCTTGTGCACTGTGCACGTGGGCAGGGTGGCCCGGAGAGCCCGTACCCGGGCTGGGCCGCGGGCCGTGCTGGGGCTGCTAGGGAGCCATCTGCCTCGGGCCGGGTTTAGGTGCTTGAAATATCTACCCAGCACTGTATTTTCGCTAACGTGACAAAAGCGTAGAGACGTGTAAAGAACCGCAAAGCCGGTAATGCGGAGAGCCGGTATCGGCGTTGTCCAAAGACGCCCGTTCCGAGCGCGAGACGAGGCACTTCGTCGTTTTCGGCTTATCGTAATTCATTGTCTTCTTCCCACTGGCGTCAATATTTATCGCAGTAGAGTCGGGCCCTCTCATACTTTTCTCTCGCGGCTTGCTCCAGGCCTTGACATAGCCTCGATGGAAGCGGGACAGAGTACATATCATCCGCGGTACTTGAGCTGCCTTGTTTCTCGGTCCAGACAATGCAGCGGCGGCATACTGCAGCTGCCGTGAACGGTGAGCGAGACGAGCTCACCGAGTACTCGGACATAGAATGAACCCCTCGCTCAGAGTCAGAGCTAGCGCAGTTTTACAGGAGCAAAGAAATTTGCCACCTTAAACGTGAGAGCACGAGATTTAACGATATTTAAAACACAATCATCATGACAGCATTTCTTTCTAAAAAAAACAATCATCATGACAGCATTTCTTTCTAAAAAAACAATCATCATGACAGCATTTCTTTCTGCACACCGTGTCCGTCCGTGGGATTTAAGTCAGCACATGGCCGGGCTGGGCTTCCCGTCGGTATCATAGTGCCCAGATAGGGCTCGTGCTCAGAATTTCGACTCCACAGCGTCTGAATCTGAAACTCCAACCAATTGGCACGGACTTATACCACCTATTCGGACACAGCGTCCTTAGTGGTTCGTTTTAGAGTATGGGCCCCGTTCTCGTATACTACACCACTAAAATGCCTGGAAGTATGAGAACACAAACACGTTTCGCCCGTTCGAGTGAGTGAGTGAGTGAACTTTATTAACTGCTCGGGGATCTTTTTCTTCGCCTCTTCAACCGAGGCTGACGAGCGGTTGGCGCCCCCAGTCCAGGGCACCACTGGCTTTCGCCAGTTTGCGAGCTCTTGTGACCAGGTAGAGTTGAGCTTCCGGGTCAGAGCTGGCCAGCAAAGCCTCCCACTGTCTTTCATTTGGGTTTTCAATTTTTTGTAGTTGATGTGAGCTGCATTCCCATGTTATGTGGTACAGGGTAGGGGTCCTCCCGCACCACGGGCACTCGTCTCTGAATGTCGTGGGATGCATCATGTGTAATATGTGTAAATTAATGAAGGTGCCCGTCTGTAGCCGCCTCAGATCTATGGCCTCCTCGTTGCTGAGCTTTTTATGCGGCTCCGGATATACTTTCCGCAAGCCTCTGTAGTGTTGTAGTATTGTGGTGTAGTCAGGGTCAAGCGGAATCAGGTTCTCTGTCCCGAGACTGTTGGGCGCACGGTAGGTTGCATGTCCGTATTTCGTACCTTTTTGCCCATAAATGCACTTGGTGAAGTTTTTTGGGAGCGGAAGCCGTACTCTCAGGGTTTCAACTTCCGAGTTAGCCGGATGTCGGTGAATAACCTTCAAGGTACCTCGCAAGGACAAACTAGGACTTAGTCCTTTTGGTGGCGATTTAGCTAGTCCGTCTGTAGTTCTTTCATGGTAAAAACAAACAAAAAGAAACATCGGAGCGGGTTCCATCCGGTCGGCTTAGAACTTGGGGCACTCGGGTTCCATAGCCGAGCGTCGTAACCACTGAGCCACCGCGGCGGGTGATTCTGCTCATTATAACCAGGTTTGTATAGTGTTAAACCTTCGCTAATTGCTTTCTTTATGCGGCCATGAGTGATCGCACCAAGCAGACACTCACCGACAAGCGCCAGAATAACCGTCAGGAGAGGGCCAGCCGGAAAGTTGATGGTAGAGTTGAACTCCAGCATGTGCAACAGCTCAACTGTAAAAACAAAATAACAATAAAACGAAATAAATACACAGGTGACGACGTAGGCGACAAGCACGAGACACAAAGACAAAGTAGTCGCGCGCCCGCACGAAAATACAGGTCTCTCCCAGTGTATTCTCGGTAGGTAAAAACGAGACAATAAAGTCGCACTTGACTGATGTGTCAGTGACCAATCTAAACGATAAAATAAAGCTGAGAAATTGAAACGCATGTTGTTGTGCAAGCAGCAATAAACGCTAGTCCAAAGTTGAGGGGAATCCCAGAAGATAAGAGTAGATATGTAATAAAGAAGTGAATACCCGCTGCCGTTGACCTAGCACAGATCCCACTTGAAATACTGATCAAGTCGCTCTCGCCCTACCATCTGCTGGCCTTCTTGGTAGCTTAGTTGATAGAGCGATTTCGCGGAAAGACGGCGGCCCCGGGTTCGATCCCTGAGCCAGGGCCAATTTTTTTTTTTTTTAACTACGAAGTTTGTTATAAAGTTGTATAGCTTTCCTATGTAGCAGTACAGCTGTGCTTGGGTGGATGGCAATCACATCCGCGTAGGCAATAAACACTGCACTGCCACTACGATCAAGTGGTCGAATATGCCGAGTATGCGACAAGATGCCGCGGAATATAACGTCGCGTATAGAGGTGAAGTAGTCAGCGGCTGCTTGACAGCAAACATGTTAAAGCATGGCAGAATGTCATTGAAAGATGACTGCAAAATTTGCACGCAGCTATCGAAGCGCCCGAAGTTGTAGAGCCCATGCACAGACCTCAGCCTGAGACCTAAGACCGAGGCCCAAAAACCGAGCCCGGCTCAGGCCCGACCTAGTGCCACAAATTATCGTACTGAGCCCAGCCTGGCCCGCGAAACACGGAGTGAAGCCCATCCCGGGCCCGTTCTCACAGCAACGCACGAGGTAAATTGTTTACTGTGAGAAAGTAGTAGACTATTACACAAACGAAGAACTGGCCGACGTAGAAGCTGAAATCACAGTAACACTGTGCTCAGCGAAGCAGCTCCGGTCCCGGCCAGGCCCGTGGGCCAAGACGGCTCGAGCCCGTGCAGTGCTCCTGTCTGAACCGTAGACAGTCGCATAAGGAACAAGCAATGCCGAAAGGTGGCGGAGGAGTTTGAACTTGGCGGAGCTAGGACAGCGCGTCTCGTATCACCCGCCAAAGACACAGTTGACGGAGCGTAGGCCTGACGTATTACCACCCGTACTTCTCCCGCAGAAGCCTCCTACTTCACATTTCTCCTAGCGACCTCTTCGCTATCTTCCTATTTTCCACTTTCCTCCACCTCCGATTTGCTCATCATTCACCCTGCCAGTTCATCCAAGGAAGTTGTAGAAAAAGGTTTTTTTTTTTTTTTTTTTATGTCCTCCTTTGTTTACGCCATCACCGCCACTAACATTCAATTCAAAAATAGGCAACTAATAGCACCGATCTAAAATCAGATATCACCGGCCCGGCAGGCCCCAGACCTTCCATATAAGATCTTCGGCTGACGCAGGGAATGCGGACTCGTGACATGGACACTTCTGTACTCTTATTGCTCTAGGTCTACAGTGAAGAACTCAGTGCCTTGAAGGTCTTGTACACAATGTAAAATTGATTTGTCCTTCGATGCAACAGGCGTTTGGGCTAGGGGGTAGCAATTTCTTGAAAACATAGCGCAAATAAAGACAGGGTCAGGTACCCTATAGCATGACTTGTCTTTTCTCCTCCCTCCTTCAAGAGGACATCAGCACTTTCATTCACTCAGTGCCTCGCCTACGACCCCATCCTTTCTCGAAAACCACATCCCACAGTTCTACCATTGTACCATAGCGTATCCCTATAGTTATTTTTGCCTGTCATTTCTCCCTGTAGCTTACCTCTATGATTTCCTCTACCGCTTCCTCACTGTCCCTTTATTTCCGCCGCTCCAGTTCAGGTACTTCAGATATCAGATAGCAGATACTGGGCCGGCAAACATATTTTCCTTTTTGATATCAAATAATAAATAACCACATACTTCTACCATGCCCTGCCACATTCCAATATACCGGCAGTCATCCCAAACACTGGAGTGGAGCGCGAGACATCTCCCACAGATCACTTCACGGCCCCTTTCTTGCGCCAGTCACGACTTTCAAGCCCATTCTCGCGTTTATGCATCGACGTTTCCGCAGCGCCGGCTGAGGTCGGGCACAGGTTGGCGACATTTGCGTCTAGCACCTTGTCTTCCTTCCGTCCACGTCCTTCACTGCCATGCCGTGCCGTTCCTCCAAAGTCATGCCGCATCAACGCGTCCAAACATTTCAGATGAAATGGTTCCACCGCACGCCTAAACGCTGCGGCAGTCAGACAGGACGATTACAGAGGATTACAGAGTCACGTCGTTTGGTAGGTAACCTTCCTTGTCTGATCGCTCTCGACGTAAGCCAGTTAGCCAAGCGTGGCTTCAACGGCTGAGTTCGAAAGTTTGGCTCCTAGTTTGGCCCAGCCGCGGAGTCTTTTTATATTGGATCGGCTCTGCCCTATGGACTATGGATAGGCTCTGCCAAGCCAGCGATAGCAGCGGCACCACATCTTGTCTGCGCCGGAGATCAGTGTTACACAACAAAATTTAAGAAGCAGGAAGAATAGGAAGACGGAGGGAAGGAATGAGTGACGGATGAAGAAGCACACAGCCTCGATAGGCTCCAGAGGAAGGTAGCCCTGAAGTTCTTTCAAGTGGCGTTTCGATGTACTCCGTCGACGACGACCACGGGCGTCTTTTGAGCTCCGGTAGATGCCCTCGCACCGCCGTCACTGTAAAGACTTTCGGGCACTTATCCCCCTCCTCTTGCGCCGCAGTTTTCTGTTTACGTCGACGGCGTTTCTACACGTGTCTCGCCGCTTACGGCGACACGCGCGCGACGTGGCGAGCTCGTGTGTTCTGAGCGGACCCGCGGTCAGCAGCTGCTTCGCTCGGGCTGCGCTGTCAGATTAAGAAGGTGTCGACGGCTAAATCGGCGACGAGAGCGCAGCAGGGCACAAGTAGGAAAACGACCCACGTGCCCTGAGGATCAAGACACGCCGATTCGAAAGACGCAAGGAGGAAGAAAAAAAAAAAAAAACAGCGCGGCCCAGTGACACAAAGTTAAAAGGAAGAAAGCAAAACACAGGAAGAAGAGCTCAATGTCTCGGCGCGTTCGACACGAAACGACTCGAAAACACAGCCGAAAGAAAGAAATCGGCGCTGCTTCAGCACTTCGGTGCTTATGCATTATAATCACGAGGAGGAGGAGGTAAACTTTATTAAAGAGGTCGTAGGCGCGGGGTGGGTTGGCGTTCCCGTCCCCGCGGCGGGCTCCTCTTCTAGGCCGGACGCCAGGTGGCCGACCGACGATGTCGTTCGGCGACCTCTTCGGCTCGCTCCGTGACTCGGAGTTGAACCTCCGGTCGGAGCTGAGCAGCGCGGCCCCCCACTGAGATTGGGTAGAGAGCTGCAGACTCTGTGATGGCTTGTCTTGATTACATGAGTATAGGATGTGTGGTGTGTCTGCCTTTTGATGTCCACAGAGAGAACAGACAGGGCTGAACTACTCTGGGAACCATATGGAGTACATGTACGGATTAAAGAAAGTGTCTGTTTGAAGCTGGCGCCAGGTGACTTGTTGTGTTTTACTTAGAGATCGATGTGGTTCTGGGAAGATTTGTCTTTCTTTCTTGAAGTGGGTAGTAATTTCTTTGTAGGTTGTCATCCGCTCCCTAGCCGACCTGAGCTCAGGGCAGCGCACCTCCCGGTTAACTACGAATCCTCGGGCAAATTGGTGCGCTGCCTCGTTCCCAGGATGGTCCGAATGGGCAGGGACCCAGATCAATGTGATAAGGCGGGTATGGGAGATTTTTTGTAAGATTTTGATGGCTGCGGAGTGGACCCTTCCTTTTGCAAAATTTCGAATTGCGGTTTTAGAGTCGCTAAGGATGTATTTGGCAGTGGTGGAGGTAATGGCTAAAGCTATGGCAGCCTCTTCGGCCTCCCCCGGAAATTTTGTTTTATTGATTGCCGCCGATGCGAGGGGAGAACCTCGATGATCGACAACTGCCAGGGAAAAGGCATCTCTGTCCGCATGTTCTGCCACGTCCACGTGCGCCGTGTCTTTCTGTACAGAAAATCTTTCGTGTAATTTTTGTGCTCTAGCCCTTCTTCTGTCCGTATCATATTCTGGATGCATGTTTTTAGGCAGAGGACGGACTATTAATTGCTCGTGCACGTGTCTTGGAATCGGCAAAGTGTGGGCCCGGGTCCCTTCATATTGTATTCCTGCTTTTTTTAGGATGAAACGTCCCGTTTCAGTGCTTGACAGTCGTTCGTACTGTGCGGTGAGGTGTGCTTCCACCATTTCCGCTAAGGTGTTATGAATTCCTAACTTTAGTAGTGTTTCATTTGGGGTATGACGAGGGAGGTTTAGCGCAATTTTATAGGAATTGCGCAGTCTCAATATTCGCGCCAAATCAGAGACTGCGCAATCAGAGACTGCGTCTTCTGGGTGGAGGAAAACAGCTCGCATGCACGGAGAACACAATTGTACGACGAATCTGCACTGATAATGCGAAAGGCGAAGATAAAAGTTAAAGTTAAATTGGTTCACAGGAAGGGAAAGGCGCAGTAACTGTCACACTTGCTCTGTGGACACCCGAACCGCGCCGTAAGGGAAGGGAGGAAGGTGGGAATGAAAGTGGAAAGAGAGAAAGAGGAGCCGTAGTGGAGGGCTACGGAGTAATTTCGACCACCTGGGGATCTTTAACGTGCGCTGACATCGCACAGCACACGGACGCCACTTCGTGTGCTGTGATAACGGTTTTTTGAATATGCGTAACAGCAGCGCGGCTGCCCCATACTTTGCAGTGAAAAAAGAAATGGGAGAACCAAGCTTCATGAGCAGTTAGCCATCGCTGCCGCTTCGACCTTGGCTCGCTTCTGCACTCGGTCCCTCGTGCTTGGACCAGAGAATTAGTCAACTGTTCGTTGTGGGGCGGGATCGAACCCAGTCGCAGCAATTTTTTTTTTTCTCTCTATAGACAGCGCACGCGGAAATCTGTAGTTACAAACCTGTCTCGCTCAATCTCATTCGCAGCCCGGATGACGGAAGATCGGTGCCCGTATTAGAGAGATTTAGCTCACCGGGATCCGCGATCCGCTACCGTGATCCGCCACCACGCGTTCCACTGCGCATGCCCTGATCCCCTCGACGCCGATAGATGGCGCCACATACTTAATGTCGGCACATAGACTGGCCGCGTCGGGACCAATCAGCTTGTGCGCCCCGCCCACGCGCGGTAGAGGGTCACGGTGGCGGATCGCGGATCACGGTAAGCTAAATCTTTCTATTATGGCTCTCGGTTTTGGTTCGACGTATATCACCTCAAGGCTGCCGAAACGGGAGCTAAAAGCATTTCATGCTTTTTTTTTATGCCAATTAACCTGAAAATAGAACCACTGTGAAAATGGAAAACGCGCAAGAATCCATAGGCTTTCTACATGTCTTCCGTATAAATCCAATATATTCCGCGCATGGCTTCCGCGTGATTGTGTGCACAGGCCACAAATTCTACACTGTTTCTGTACGACCCATGGGGAAAACGCCACGTCGGTTATCGTGCAAGCTATCACTGTATCGCGTAGCTGCACTGAACTATACTGGCGACTTCGCCTTAATGAGCGATAAACGCCAAAGAAAGCGAAGTGCAGGGAGCGACTAATTTTCCAACATGACTCATTTGAAGCAAAAAGCTTTAGTCGGATCCTATCATTCGAACTCGCTTAGTGCGAACTTCCGGTTCATTCCAGCTTAGACATTTCTATCGTAAACGTTATGCTTGGAGCTCCCGGTAATTGGAACCAGTTTTCGATTCTGAAGACCTCTGGCGCTGCATGGTTATACACAAACACAACACACACACAAGAGATTACAGCAAGACGTTCACAGCGATGATGCGCTTACTAACATCTGGCTGTTACTTGTATTTGTGAGTAACTATAATGCGCCAGAGGTCTTCAGAGTCATCTAACCAACTGGTCCGCACGCAAGTACTACAGAACTTTTCGATCCCCTTTTCAGCTAGAATCTCCGAAGCGGGGTCGTATTCTTATTTTCCTATAGAATCACTCCCGAAACGCGAGCGCTCCGATAACTAGTCGGAAGATCAGACACCCATGTAGAGAACGTAGAAAAAAAAAACATAAGAAACAGAGAGAAAAAAAAGAAACACACGGAGAGACGATCGGGAACGGCAGGATTGGCCATGCCGATCCAATCCGAAAGCCGAGCCGCCAGAGCGCGATCCGCGACATCTAAGCAGCGCAGCAGCCCCAGATTGCAGACGACGCAGGCCACGAAGCTTCCCGTCTCCAACCGTTATCTGGATGCCCTTGTTTACAGAAGGACTTAACTCCGGCTTTTCTTCCCCGCTGTCCCCTTTCCCAAAGGGCCTCCTCCGCTTTGTCTCGGGCACCGAGTGCCGTTGTAACGCAGGCCACAACTGCCACCACGAGAACGAGAACAAGATTGAGGTCGGGCTGAAGAAAGGTCTGCCATGCTCGGACGGTGGATCAAGTGAGACCGGGACGATCTGCCGCTGACGCAGGAGTCATGCGCAGAGTTTTGTCGCGAATGCATTAAGGAGAAAACAGCCGGCACGCAAGTATCTTCCTTCCTCAGGCCAACATTAGCATCGGGGTAGGGTACAAACGTGAAAGAAACTTGCGAGCGGAGCCGAGATAGTCACAAAACCTTCTCTTGTGGTTGTATTCGCCCAGACACTATCCTTGCCCATGCCAGCACGATCAACACTAACACGCCGCTACGTGTGAACATTCTCCCACAGTAAAGAAGCGTTTAGAATTCCTCACATACAATGTCGCGATCAACAACTATCTAGGCTTCTTTTTTTGACAGTGATAGCTCTCTATGGGCGTCCCCCTCGCGCGTTGCATTCCCTCCTCCATTCATCCCCTATATACACAAGCATATTTAACTTTGCTACACCGGTGTTCTACCTGCTCTCGTCTCCAGCTGAAACGCACCACCTTTGAACAGCAGTGACCTTATTCAATTTTCCTGCGGCCTGTTTCCTCCAAAGTCGTACCGCTGACCGCAAGTGCAGTACAAGCACGCGCCAAACAACAGCACGAGTGAAATATGTCATCTATGGTAACTCTGTCCCCTTTCGCGCTCCATATTCTATTTTATTTTATTGTGATGTGTCCAACGGCTCATTACCCCCTTTGTCTTTCCTCTGGTTATTCCCTCCCGCTTCTCCCACGCCCCTCTCCCACTCCTCGGCGCAATCCGAAAGCACTCTCCAGAGCTCCCCGCGTTCCCCATTCTTTTCGTGAGGAAACAAATATGCAAGCGAGGAGCCCTTCCAAAGGAAAATAAAACAGTCTCGCAACTAAAAAAGAAAAAGACTAGAAAAACAAAACAGGACCCCCAGCACACGGACTAAGAGTACGCAAGGGATGACGGCGACGAAACTCAAGCAACCGGGAATCCTGCACTTGGAACACCCGTTCATTCCCCAACCTGCTTGTCGGCTGGCGAACATCCCCCCCACCGCCCGGAAATAAAATTTTTCTCATTTATTTCCGCATTCCCCTCCATTTTATTTCTTGCTCGCCAAAGACGTACGGAGGAGAGGGAGAAGCGGCGAGAGACTTAATCAAAAGCCTCACTAAATCATTCCGGCGCGGAGCAAACGGTTATTTATTTACATAGGCAGACAGAGAGCCTTCCTACCCCTTCGTCTTTCCTCCACCCCTTTCGCCATTTTTTTTTTCCCCTTCCTGTCCGGACCCAGCCCGGGATCCCTCTGTGCAGCGTGTCCCAAATCGGAGCATGCTTCCTTTTCCCGGGCATGCGTAAAAAAAAAAGAGAAGTCACGAAAGAGATGGTCGCCGAAGAAAGCAGCTGCAGCAGCGCTTTGCGCATGCCTAATCAGTGTCTTTCCTGCCTGCCTCATCCCCTACGCAGCCTGGAAGCAAGGACTGAACGCGAAGGCGACGACAAAGACGATTACGAAGCAACGCTTCAATGGTATACATTGGAAACGCACACATGATAAGCACAAGGTGCGCAGAAAAAGTACACAGAAGCATCGCACTATAGTGGGCAGGCCACGGTGATAACGCCACAGCTACGTCATTGTGCTGCTATTGCACCCAAGCATAAATGACGAGAGTTCCAGTTCTAAGCGCAGCGCAGGTGTGTAAACTGAGCATGCGCAGTGGCCAAATGGAGACGCGCGGGTACCAAGGCGAAGACTCTGTTTGCGCGAGCATCCCCCGTAGCATGGTCCTTCAAAGTTGAAGCCCGTAGCAACACAGACGTGACACCGCGGATCTTACCGCTACTATGAGGGATGAGGGGAGGGGGGGGGGGGGGGAATATAAAGGCGATACGCATTGGTGTAGGGACCCGAGAATGTGCAGTATCGATAGAGTCCGTTATTCTTATGCAATGGCGACTGTGCGGGAAGAATGTGAAAAAGGTGCGGGTTAGGCAAGTGGCGAGAGGGCGAGAGGGAACGATAAGGACAAGTTGAAGCTGCTCGAGAGAGAGGCGCGCCGCGGCACGACGCTCTGGTGACTTCTCCCGCTGGCGGCGAAAAAAACAAAAAAAAAAGAAAAAGGGGGAGGGGGGGGGGGGGGAGGGGGGGGGAGGGGAGAGGTTTCGGATCCGCTTGACCTGTGGCTATGGCAGAAGCAAGCCGCTTCTTCGCTCTGCACGATCGCGAAGCGCCCACCTCAAGAGAGAGCCAGAGAGGCCCGTGCCAGGCAGTGTGGGAAAAACGCGAGGGGGAAAAAAAAAAAAGAGGGACCAGGGCCTACGAAAATCTGTTCCCGGCCAATACAATCCGGGGCATTTCCGTCCCCCTCCCTTACACCCCCGCCGCCTCCCTATGACGACGACGACGGCGACGCCACACGCACGGCCCTACGACGCCGCACACCGACCCCTCGATCTCTTCCCCCAGCTTAATTTCCTGCCCCGGAACCCCTGGCGCAGCCAAGGAGAGGAAGGAAAGGAAGCAACGCCAGCCCAACGGATAGCTGCGCTCCTAGCACCGGTGATCCTTTCGAAAAGCCCGCAACAGGAAGCGGGACCGGAAGCAGAACGCCTGCCCCTCCTTCCCACCCTCACTGCGCACCCGCCTTCCCTGCTTCCTTCACTCAGCCCGTGCCCCAGCTCCCGATTCGTATCCCGATTTCGTTCGCGTCTTCCCCTCTCGAAGAGGTGGTAGGGCGCTGCTCCGGCGGCGTGAAGCCTTTTGCGCACAACGCGCACCCACCCGCCAAAACACAGACGTATGTAGTACATACAACACACGTGCGCGTCTGTACAAACGCCGACGGCATGAGGGATGAAAACAGAGAACTTGTCGCACAAAAAATGGGGAGAAAAGGGAAAACGGCCATGGGGAAATCATGAAGAGCTACTTCACACCTCTTGCTCTGTGACCGGACGAAACTATGCGTGCGTAGGACCGATCCCAGGTGAAAATTTGTTACTGGGAATCTACTGGTTTGTACTGGGACCATAAAGAAACCTGCTGGGTTTTACTGGTTTCTACTGGTTCCATTAGGAAGCCTACTGGTTTTCTACTGGAACCATAAAGAATTCCTAATGGTTTTCTGCTGGCCTTACTGGTTCCAGCAGGGTCGGCAACGCAGTCACGCTGCCTAAGTTCAAAAACATGCTAATTATTGTCCATTGTTTATAAATGATGAGGGTCAATGTCCCAAGAGACTCAGGTTATGGGAGACGCCGTAGTCTGGATAATTTTCGAATACCTGGGGTTTCTTTATGTGCACGCATCGCACCGTACTATGGATGCTTTGCGTTTCACCTCCGTCGAAACGCGGCTGCAGCGGTGGGGTTCACACTCGGGTTGTTGTTGTAGTGGCTATTCATTGCATATAACTAAGTCACCCGATACGGTAATCGAGCGCCCTAACTATTTCGCCACCACAAATGGTACTAATTTTGGAAGACGACATGCTGATGCATATTGGCCCACGCAAGTAAGAGTGGCAGTGCTTCGTTATTGGCTGGTGCAACTCCTCACCTTCGGACGCACAGCGCGCAGAAACTCTTGGCATCAGGAATTTTCAAGGCTATAACCCTTGAAAACTGGGGTGAAAGCGCGAAACATCGGCCTGGAAACCAGCGAACTCAGACGCAAGACAAGAGCAAAGAAGGCACATACCACAACGCTGGCCTTCTTTGCTCCTTCTGCCTTCTTTACTCTTGTCCTACGTCCGATTTCGCTGGTTTCCTTTCTATGCAAAAAGAGCCAACCAGCCCAGCAGTTTACACGCCGTTTATTGAGGCGAAAGCCTTTATAGCCTCATCGTTGCAGTCAGCAAAAGTGTCACGCTTTTGCGGCGGCTCTGTTTGGTCGAGACGAGATAACGTCACGGAGATCTCGACCAATCACAGAGCACCACCACAGTATGCGCGAACGCGTACCTTATATATCCACATGCCAATCAATGACTAATTACTAATTAATGACTAGTTAATTAATAATTACTCATTAGTAGTTGCGCAATAAATCGTCAATATTTTTTAATTACTGAAAACTGATTACTAATTACTATTCTGGTGAGAACATTAAAAAAAAAAACACGCTCTTTAGCTCGGCCCTCCGTCTCGCGCCGTCGACGTCCACAGAGCATCTCTTGCAACCCCGCCTGGTCCGCTGATTGCGCAAGCCCGGTGTTCAGTACGTTCGCTTTATCACGCCGCAACTGGAGCGTACGCTTCAACTGCCACAAAGTCATTGGAACGCTTGGTAGCAGCAAACACCTTTTTGAGCGAGCGATGCTAAAAAGCCGGCGTCATAATGTGGGAAGTGGGCACACCTAGTGCGTTCTCGCAATAAGCTTTTTTTTTTTTTTTTGCGCTGTTGGGTTGACCTGAAAACCCGGTTAACTCACATTTTTATCGGCCTCATTAACTGCGAATTAACGAGGTTTTAGTAATATATCTGTACTTGTCTTGATATTTACCACCCATTAGACAACTTGCGCTTGGTTATTCCTGCTAGCCCAAAGTCTATTTTCCCTGTAATGTTCTTAAATCCCAATGCTTTCAATAAATCTGCCCCGGTGCATTGAACTGCAGAGCAAAGGACTTTATCATGCGTTCAGCCATTTCCTCCTCCTCTCCGGCTGCTCTGCAGGACGTGTTTACCTCTTGGCACTTGACTTGGTGCGTCTAATTAGGTAGCACATAATACTTTCATACCGACTCCGAAAATGAACTTCCAAAAAGTTAGGTATCATAGATCCTTTCACTAGGAATTTCCTGCTTAAAGATTCTGCACGTTCCCAGCGCTGATTTCATCTGCCTCCCTGCTTTCCACAGGCTGCTCTCTGTTTCTATAACCTTTTTCTTAACCGATAATTCCTTTAGTACTTCGCTTTCCCGATTTTGCGCTGGCATTTTTCACGTAAAAGTAAGTGAAAACTTCCCCTGCCCCCTACTTTCTCCCCCATGTCAGGCATGCAAGGCAGGAAGCACCCTCACAAGGGGCAACCCTGCTACAGCTATTATTTCCTTGGCCCACAGACAAAAACAAATAAAAAAATTATAGGAAGCTCACGCATAGGCACGGTTGCATCAAAAAAGATTATTGGGATGTTTAAAGTGTGCAGCGGTTAGTCGAGCACTAGCAGCCCAATTGATGTGGATGTGGATAACTGCTTAGCCACTTGGCTGCTTCCTACCCGCAAATGCGAGAACAGTAAGTGGGACAGGATGTCCTGCCACCTGCTTCGCTTTCACACTTCTAGCCAATGGCTTCACAGCTCCTAGTCCACATAAAATCCCCACCATTAACAATTAAGTGCCGCAGCACCTTCAAAATGCTCAGAAAATATATATTTTTTTTTTTAAGACTCTGAACACTGCGACATGGCCCCGGCCAGAATGTGCTCTTTACTTCTTCTTCTTTTTTTTTTTTTTTTTAATTTCTAAGCGCCCACCTAACAACTTCATCACATTCAAAAGCATAGTGAGAATTGCGGCACAAAGCCAACGAAACCGTTGCACGAAAATGCAGCCCCTTCCAGAGAAAAGCATCTGTGCTTCCAAGGAAAAGTGACAAGCAAAACATTAGACGGCCGGCGCAGTCTTGGCAAACCGCGCGACTCCGAAAAACATCACCGCAACTCTAGGAATAGTAACGCCTGAGCATGACGCATGTTACGAGAAAAACTATCGGTATTCGCACCACGTAAGCCTATGGGACCATGCTTTTTCAGTGCAGTTCCGTTCCGGAAAGGGAGAGAAGAAAAAAAGGATAAGAATTGAAAAAAAGGGCCGCCAAGTCAAAACAACGCGAGCGTGTGAACAGCCTGCGCCATCTATCGACATCTGGCAGAAGCTTTCCTGCTCTTTTTCCACTCCTTCCAATAGGCGGCGCAACCTTACAGCTAACATTGTGCAGACCGCAGCAACTGCGTTGCAGCAAGTAAAAAAACGAAACCCACTGGCATATTCGAGCAGCTACAACTCGCATGCCCCCCCCCCCCCCCCCCCCCCCACACACACACCGCACGCACGCACGCACACACACACCTTCCTTCCCTCCCTCCGTCCCTCTCTCCCTCTTTCCCATACACATACGCATGCACAGGTTAAACGGTCATTTGCCTGCACTCTCAGTAAACTGTACGAGTGCTCAAATATACTTGTTCGATTACAGAGCCATTTGTATGGGAGCAAAAAAAAAAATAATAATAAGCTGAGAAAACTAAATTTAACAGTATTTTTCACTGCTCAATTCAAAGGCCACCTTGATAAAAGTCACAGACGACCAACGACATTCGCGTGGCATATACGTGTGAGCTTTACTTTTCTACAGCATGAAGGATGATTATGTTTATGGGCTAGGTAAAAAAATGAAGGAGTTGTTAATGGTCGTTTTGAATCAATCCAATCCCATGGTCCCCAGGATTTCCAATTCGATCCCTGGATTGGAAGCTCTGCCAACTTGCCCATATCACATGTTCTCATACTGTCAGACAACCCAGTGCACAACCACATCCTCTGTCGACTATCACATGACAGAGGAATGCTCCGGAAATTTTCAAGGCTGCAGGTCTAAACGGGGGGGGTGAAAATCTCCCGATGTGTTGAATTCCCATCTCCCCCTTTAATATAAAATGAGCTGCCCAATTTCCCAGCTCCTCCTAACTCAACCATGGCACCTATTTTGCGATGTTGTGCAACCTGCCAGCCATCAGTGCCCAGCTGTGTCCCCTGCTAATCACCAACACATATATTATGTTGAGGCATGCGAAAGGAAAGAAAAATAAAGAGCCTCTGCCCGTGCCACAAAGTATAACGGGCTTACAACACAGTCAACACTGACAGTGCTAACACCACCGGACGAGTTCTTCTTACAGGGGGGTACTAATACTCATGCGTTTAATGGCTGGTTACCGCCATCGTAAAATGAGTGACAGACCGGCATAGATAACGGCTTCAGAGATCCACGGTGAAATTCGGTGTCGACGTAAGCAGATTACTTATGAAATCAAATGATGATAACGACACCGTATTTAACTTGTTTAAGACTGTTCTAGGTTATAAAACCCGTGCTTACATTGACGGTGGTCTCTTTGTCATCAAAATGCTGTGTACCGAACAACTTCAAACCTGTCCTCAGAGTTCCTTTAAGCGTAAACAGCTGGATATTCCGAGCCAATATTCATCTCCTTCAGTGTGCATTGAAACAAAACCACCTGTGTGCAGAATGCAAGCCGCGTTGAAACTAAAGCCAGTGGTTCAAAAGCACGGTGCAACCACTAGTGCTTTTCGGTGTACACACCGAGGCAAACAGCTTGTGGCTGGCCTCGCCAAAAGTTTTGGGTGAAAATGTTGCTTGCTTTTAACGGTAAGGACACAAATATCAGTGAGTAAACTTACCAATGAAGACAAATATCTGGTGGTGAGAGTACCGCAGCAGCATCGATATCGACAGGGTCTGAAAAGGAATGACAAAAAAATTATAGTGGAGTCCATATAACAACACAGGAGCTTCAGTGTGAGCCGTATGTGCAAGGTGGATGTGAAACAACACAATGTGACAACAGGATGCGTAGTCAGGTTCAGTGACACGACCCATTAATGCAGCCAAGAAGTCTGACAATAGTCATTTCTTCCATGGCTTGTTGTCTCAGGAAGGTGAAAATGACAAAAAGAACAGGTACACAACAGCATTACAAGCATCTGCCTCTTGCGCAAGGCGACAGCTAGCACACACAGGATTAGACCGCTATGCATCAAATTTATGTCACGCCTACATAGAAAAAATTCTAGACGGCACTTTGGACCACTAAAGTGCGATGAGGTAAAAGCCATTATAGCGCGGTGGATCATAGCCCTCCACTACGGCACCTCTATCTCCCTCTCTTCTTTCACTCCCACCTTCCTCTCTTCCTTTTGTCCGTGGAGAATTGTGACAGATACTGCGCATTTTCTGTCCCGTAAATTAATT
This sequence comes from Amblyomma maculatum, assembly GCF_055883805.1. NCBI lineage: Eukaryota > Metazoa > Arthropoda > Arachnida > Ixodida > Ixodidae > Amblyomma > Amblyomma maculatum. The sequence goes on along the minus strand of NC_139351.1, from coordinate 89,521,023 downwards.
TCAAACGCCGCTAATGCCTGCTGTACTAACGCCTCTAGACATCTGGGTCTGCTTCTGCTTGCTGTGTGGTGCGGCACTCGAGGAAGCAGCAAATGAAAGGTGCCGCACGGAGGCCTGGATCGGATGCCCGCCGGGGTCAGCTTCATATATGCATGAACTGCCAGTGACCAGTCGTGAGGGTACATCACCAACCTCGTCAAACACAACCAGCATTCCACTGAATGCATCAAAGTTTACCGCCATTCTATAATTCGTTTACAGGAAATTAAAGGGGCAGTATCTGTCACTCGCAGAATCCCGCTATCTTCATGGTACACAAAAGGAATTATGATGAACATTTCACGATCCGGGACGCGGCGCAGTTGGTAAAGCGCTCGGCTAGGGATCCGAGGGATGGAGGTTCGATTCCCGGTGGAGACAAGGTTTATTTATTTATTTTTAATTATCTCCCTCATGGTAGACATGAACGAAAGAAGCCAACAGTCGGCGAGGCCAAGGAAAGCGTTCGGGATGGTACTTTATGTATTTTTTTTTAATGTTTACTTGGATAATCACAGAAATTAGTAATGTAATCTGTTTAGGGAAGAGATAATTAAACACAAAGTAGAAGAAAAAACAACGTGCCGATGGTGGGAACCGAACCCACGACCTCCGAATATCGCGTCCGGTGCTCTTCCAACTGAGCTACATCGGCCGCTGTCCCCCCTGGTAGACAAGACAAATAATGTCACCAGGTCATGACGTCCCAATATTGCGATATCCTGCGAAATCTCGCAAAGAAATGCGACACCTCTCGCGAGCGGACGACTGTATGAGCCATTAAAAGCTTTCATCTTAGTATGTTCCTATTGTCAGGCCAACAAGATTATTCAGTGTACCATACTGCTGCCCACATATCACCAGCTTCTGCCTCCACTACGAACTGAACAATGGCACCAAACGATGCACTTTCAATGGCACTCGCACTGTGGTTGAGCGCGTTTTACTCAAGGAAGAGCAACAAGGCAATGGATATGAATGTAGCAGGCAGAATAAAACACCTTAAGCCCTGGTGAGATGACAACCTTAAAAAACTACAAGCAAGTATATGAAACCGATTCAAGCTTGCTCGTTGATTAACTTAGTTCTTCATTGCACATTTTTCTCAGCCTGGTCAAGATTTATTGTAACCACCCCATTCCAAATAGTCTAGGCTTCATCCCCATCACTACAGCACGCGGTTTCCTATGATTCGCATTGACGCTATCAGTGAAATGTGATTTAACCCAATTTTTTTTACCACTAAAGCTTTCAACTTGGAGCACTCTGAGACAGAGAGATGTTTACTTATCAGAGGTCTGGAGCACAAAAACTTCCAATCATGCCCAAGAGCAATTAAGCATAGATTTAAAAACACTCGAGCATGCAACTTTTAGCTCCTAAATATCTTAGGTTAGAAAACAATGCTAAAAAGTCAGCATCTAATGAAAATGTGTGCTACACTATTAAGTTTGTTATAAATGGGACAAAGTTACACCTGTCAGGTTTTCAATTCTGTATTTCAAGCCACATAATGTAGAGGAGACATGTTATCGAAATATGCCGCAGTCTTTACTCGAAAAGAATATACTGAGCAGATAATCTTGAGCACAGTAGCTCAAACATGCTGATGTGTGGGCGTCCACTTTCTTGACAAAGCTTTTTTAAAAAGCTCAATTAAAATTTCCCCTGTATAAAACCTTTCCTGTCTCTCTTTTATGCCAGCTAATTCCGTCACATTTTCTCCCACATGTGTGGTTGCACCATTCGAATGCAGAAAGTCGCGTGTACGTTACGGACAACCACGGCCCTCATAGGTAATGACGACCCTTCTCCTCACCCTCCAGATATCTTCAGCGTGCGAAAGGCCATTATTTCCCCACCACACTGCCGAAGAACAGAACATCTCGTCTGGAAATTTTTCATCCCCCCAACATATGTGCTATAAGTCTCACATGCAGTTGCTTTTTAGCTTTAGAAGTTTTCTTCAGCATTTTTTCCACAGCAATTGTTGTAAGCTACGAATGCCTAGAACACAACACATAGGTTAGGCGAAGCACCGTGCTTCGTTGTAGTTCATAACTTTAAGGGGCAAAGACCTAACTCATTAAATAAAATACTCCATTGTGCAATTGTAGCAAAAGCACACCACATCCTTCCATGCATGTGGATAAGCTTTGGACTCCCAAAGGGCTCCACTGCACCAAGAACACTAGCAGAAACAAGATATACCTCGCTGGATATGATTACCGCATAGGAAGCTATGTGTTCCTGTCTATGACATGTAGAATTCTATAATATGTGTTCCTGTCTATGGCATTGTAGGAAGGCAGATATCACGACTCCTTCCCCTCCTGGCTACGACGTGGCGGCGAAGGTGAAGCGCGGCCTCTCCTCTCCAGATCACATGACAGCCTCCTTCCCCCTCTCTCCCTCGACTGCTGGGGCAAGGCGCGCGCTGTGTGTGTTGGCTGGGTGTGGTTTCGGGGAGACGTGAGTATGTGTGTTGTGTGCGCATCGAGTGCAGTGCGGACTGAACGAGCCAAGTGAACGGACACGTCCTGGGAGAGACGGACTGCTCAGGTGAACACTGCTTTGCTTGATAGCGCGCGCGCGGCCGAGGAAGCCCATTAAACGGTTAACCCTTTGGTCCTCGGTGTTCGTGTTGTTCTTGGAGCCACCACTGTGGTCTGAGCTAGCGGAGCGTTGTTTGCTCTGAGAGCGGAGCCGCAGCCCCGTAGAGAATCCCACAACATGTAGGATATGACATGTATATGAAATGTGACGGGGAAGAATTACACAGTGTCCACCTGACTCATCATAACTCTGGCTGTGGTCAAGCTGTGCAGCTTCTGCCCCTTTCTACTATTAATAAACCACACAGACAACTACTTCAGACATTTCCTCCCTGGTTACTCCCACCTCTAAAGGTGAGGATGCTTATTTCAAGTGTAAATACAAATAGCCGCATACCACAGGCAGCGCTTCTGCAAAGCTACTCTCGCTTACTTAGCTGAAGAATATACGCAACACAGCCACATATTCATCAACAACAGTTCAACTACTCAAGAAAACTTTTTCTTGCAGCCTTCCTACGCCTTCAGCAAGCCACATCATTTCTAACCAGTTGCAGTGGAAGTGATCATCTACAACAGCCGAGCTTCATGGCATTAAAGAAGCTGTTTCCTTACCCTGCGCCGAACCCTTAGTCTAATGGGTAATCTTTACTAATTCCAAAGCATCTTTGCAAGTCCCCTCCCACCTGCCCGAGAAAATTATTCCTAACCAGTTTCCCTTAACATTGGGTATCTGCATCATTTGGCTATTGCCACAGGCCACTGCATAACATTTCAGTGGATACCAGCACACTGTGGTATTCAAGCCAATGAAAAAGCAGATGAAGCGGCCTGTAAAGGCCACCAGCATCAGAGATATGTCCAGGCTTTTTTCACGAAGTCTGGAGCGTCCCAATTGGCTAAAAGATTTGCTTCCAAAGAAAAGTATCGGTTCTGGAGCTTGCCGACACATCACTACCGACTTCTTCACTCAGTCGGCCCACATCTATCAAAACTATCTCCCAGATTTCCTCACTGTCTGGAAACTCTTTATCATCAACTTCACCTGAACTCTGCGCTTGCAAACGGCTTGCGATACCATTTCAGTTAAACGAACAGTACGTACAGTGATAACTTCGGCGCGATCGAAACTGTCGAACGTGTTCTGCTTGAGTTGACGAACACGCTTACTGCAAACATTGCATGGAGACGCTCTCCCCAGTGCATCTAACACTGGTGCATGTCTTAGGTCTGTTAGCCTGCCCAAAGCAACAGAGACATGCAATGAACTTCTTGGTTGCATATTTAAGACACTGGACAACTTGACACGCTATACTTTCACCATGCATATCACCCTCACGCATTTTTCACGCTAAACCCATTTGTTGGACTGTGCATCTTGCCACTTCACGGTTTAACATTATTTGATGATGCACCTCACTGCGCGCTACATGGCCACATTTTTTCTTTCCTATTTTATTTCTTCATTTTTCCACACAGCTTTCTTTCCATCTTTCTATCGCACTTCCCTTTTCTATGCAGAGTAACATGTCATCAAACTATAAACATTGGCTAAACTTTCTGTCTTTCATTCCATTTCTGTCTTCCATTTCTTTCTAGCTACAAGCAAAGTGCAAAATGTGCAGCTAGTCAAATACAGGTCGGTCTGGCTTAGATGTATGACAATTTCACGTGTGTGGTTATTCTGCATCTCAACCATTATTGTTCTAAAGCCAATGTTTACCACATAGTTTAAGTTCTCAAAGTTATACCCCTGGTTATAAGTCCTTTTAGGGGAAAATAATGTAACAAATTAACTACCAGTCGATTGTTGACAAAAATAATTTATTAGTCAGGGCCCCATCACACCTTAAAAAAGTAATAAAAAAAATTACAAAGTAAAATTCACATTATCGCAAGTAACGGGTTATGCACAAGTCTATCACTCAGTTGCCTGTTTGTCATCGTGAATCAGGCCAGTCCCAGTCAGCCTCTGGGCTGGCTGTTCAAAAAATCTGCCCGAATGCACACAAAGTAACCTTGTAAGCTGTATAAAATTTCATTTTCTCAAATAAATGGCCCAGTGCCAGGGTCACAAAAATGCGCAAATGTAACAAATGGCAAAGAGCAAATGCAGCAACACTGTGCAGTTGCACCCATTTACAATGAACAGTGGTGGACGCAATGTTCAAAGTTGCAATTATAATGTGGGCACCAGAGGTCGACATTATGCGGGCACACACCACACAGCTGTGGTCATTGTTGTGAACCTTTATGAGGAACGAAAGTTTTCCTTGCACAATGCACAAATAATGGCTGTTATATGCATGTGACAGGAAGAAAAATTTCTTGACAGCCTAGCGTTGCCCTTAGTTGCCAAGATCACGGCGAGACTGCTGGAGTTTGGGGTGAATCTCGTGGTACTGATGTGGTGTGGAGAGAGACACCAATACACTATCAGCTTATCCCCTAGCCCATACATATCACTGAATTTGACGAAAAATTGCGCATCTGAGCATTTTCCAAAGGTTTGTGTGCGAACAGCGAAATTTTCCTTTGTTATTTTTATTTCGGACATGAGTAGGATAGCGGACCAATGGGACAAGAATTTACTGTACTTTCACGAATATAGCAGCATGAGGTGGGTGTTCCAGAAAGAGGTCAGAAATTAAGAGGATGTTTACCACCATGGTAATGTGAACCTCAGTGATAGCTATAGGTGCCGTGTATTCCATTTGTAGTGCTACCCTTGCACTAGCATCAAGGGCATGTTCTGGTCGACATCCTCTCTTGAAAGCTTTTAAGCGGCCTGATGAAGTAATGTGGTGGGGGAGTACGGGTGTGCAGGCTGAGCACTGCACACCCAACCATCCTGCACACTCAACCATCCATAAAAGGCAGGCATCCAGTGTGACAGGGATAACAAAGGAAAGGAGCAAGATTTAGTAGAGGGAACAGCAATGCAAAATGCTGGCGCTGGTGAGAGTTTAGTCATTTGCAGCAGAGGTAAAGCCCCCCCCCCCCCCCCCCCAGAGAGAGAGAGAGAGAGAGAGAGAGAAAGGGGAAGAGTTACGTCAGTATGTATGGCAGCCGCATGCGTAAGGTGCAACCATTCTGTGTGTATCTTATTGTTACCCTAAGAGAGAGAAGACTTGAAGCACGAGGGTGCAGCACTGACAGTGTTGCTTTGCCTACATCACTCCATAAACACGTCATCCTGTTGACAGCCGACAAGCTGGTAGCATGTTTTTTGAGCAGTCGAAGTTCGGACAAAAACATGATTCCACATGGAGAAAAAAGCCAACAGGGTCTTCATAACCACACTTCATTCACTCGACAAGGATATCCTTCCCAGAGAGGTGCGCCCAGTGACAGCGACAAACCATCGTAATGAGGAGTGGGTGACTCTCTAAGAGAGGAAAAAGACTGGACAATAAAGAAGTCACAAGAGTCCATTAGGAACCATGTGGAACAGTGTAAAGGTCGCCATTGTTTTGAGCCAATGCATATGGTGCTGCCTGTGTCATGTGTAGTTCTGTGGAGAGAGAGGTCTGCCTGCACCACTGCTCCTGCTCTACAGAAGAGTGAAACAGAGCTCTTTGCCATTCCCACGATCTGTTATCAGGCAATAAGTGATCCTGCCTACTAGACATTTCCATGCCAGTCCGTGCATCCCATATTCTGCGAAGTGATGTGTTTGATTGCGTGCTGACCTGGAGGGTTGTGCCGTGTATTTAACTAGCAGACTGCATCAGGGAGCGGCTGGACCTGAGGGGGTTTTAAGGGCTATGTTGAGAGAGCAAGGTTGCTCAAGGCCCTGGAGAATCTTTGAATATAATTTCGCCAACGCATTTTCCTTCCACTGCTGAGCGGCCTGCTGTGGGGGTGCAGGCTGCTGAAGAGTGGGGGCTTTTTGACAGGTGGAAGTAGGCGGGTGTGTGGTAAGTGGGGTCATATGTGGGAGGTGCATTTTTCCTAGTAGGTTTCTGGAAGTGAACCCACAGAAAGGTGCCCGAAAAGCTTCTTTTCGCTAGCACTAGAGCTCCCACTCTGCCATTTAGGTGTTGTGTGATGCTTGAAGCCTCGAGGCTCGTGCAGCAGCGATGCTCGTGTCCGTCTCGGTGGTTTGTGTGACACCACGAGACACTGTCACGGCCAAACTAGCAACAGCTGCCAACTCCGGTAGCTCCCGTAAGGTGAGATGAAAATCGAACCCGCTGGGACCTTTGAATCCTGAGTCTGGCAAGCTACCTCTACATTATATAGGCACATTCATGTGGCTTGGTTAAATCAGGGCTTTACATACAGGTCGGGTGTTCTTCCACACATTATGGTAGATTATGACCGTGTGGTAATAAGTACGCACTACCCGAAACAGATGGGAAAACCAAAGTGCTATTGCAACTATTTCATATTTGGCCTAACTACACTAAATTGCCCGCCATTTTTGTAGCACCATGGAAGTTTTTAAAAAGAATTAAAAATAAACTGCCGCAGATGTCTCGAGCAGCTAAGGTGTCACAGCGGAAGGCTCGTGTGAATACACGTACAAAACACTACCAAAGAAGGGCTATACTGCTAGCAGCATGGCAAAAATATGCGAAATATGCAGATAAGTTCAGTTCAGTTCAGTCGTTCAGTCGTGTCCGACTCTTCTAACCCTATGGACCATGTCACGCCACGCTTTCCGGTCTCTCACTATCTTCCTACCATCACATAACTTCATCTGCAGTGCCTCGAGGATGCCACCTAACCATCGCGTTCGCTGCCTACCCCTTCTCCGGCGACCCTCAACCTTTCCCAACATCAAATCTTTCTCCAGCGACTCCTCTCTTCTCATCAGATGACCAAAGTAGCTGAGCTTTAACTTTAGAATTTGACCCTCCAATGAGCAGTCAGGGTTTATGGTCGACAATATCGACTGATTTGATCTTCTGGCAGTCCAAGGAACTCTCAAGAGTCTTCGCCAGCACCACAATTCAAACGCGTCAATTCTTCGGCGGTCAGCTTTTTTCACAGTCCAACTCTCGCATCCATACATCACAACTGGAAAGACCATAGCACGAGTTATACGGATCTTGGTTGGCAGACTAATGTCTCTGCTCTTTACTAGGCGGTCAAGGCTAACCATTGCTCTCTTTCCCAGAAGCAGGCGTCTCCTAATTTCATGGCAGCAGTCTCCTTCCGAGGTAATTTTGGAGCCCACGAAGAGAAAATTTGTCACAGCTTCCACTTCTTGTCCATTGATGCTCCAGGACTTGATAGGGCAAGACGCCATGATCTTTGTCTTTTTAATGTTCAGTTTAAGCCCAAACTTCTCACTCTCTTCTTGTACACGCATCAGAAGTCTCTTGAGTTCCACTTCACTTTCTGCAATTAAAGTGGTATCATCCAAATCTCTAAGGTTGATACATTTTCCAGCAATCTTCACTCCAGCTGAAGACTCATCCAGACCGGCCTTCCTCATGATGCACTCTGCATATAGGTTAAATAGGCAGGGCGACAGTATGCAGCCTTGCCCCACTCCTTTCTCAATCGGAAACCAATCAGTAAGACCATGCCCAGTTCTGACTGTGGCCTCTTGCCCTTCATACAGGTTCCTGAGGAGACAGTTGAGGTGAATTGGAACTCCCATCTCTTGGAGAGCTTGCCACAATCTCCTGTGATCTATGCAGTCAAATGCTTTCGCATAATCAATAAAGCAGAAGTAGATGGGTTTCTGTAACTCTCTTGCTTTTTCCATGATCCAGCGAAGGTTGGCAATTTGGTCTCTAGTTCCTCTGCCCTTGCGAGGAACTAGAGATAAGTAATGCAAAATAAAACTGCTCGAATGTACAATGGCAAACGGTGATCTGTGAACACAGCTTTATCAACCATGTCGTGGACGTTATTGAAACGTTAACACAGTACAAGTGCAATCAACAAAGACAGAGTGCAGCAAGACAGAGTGCAGCAAGACTTCCTAGCTGCTAATGCATGCAGCCTTCCACACAGGAGCGGCCCATGTGCTGCCGCTTCATGTCGCCACTGTTTTGTGTTTCTTATCTTTTCCCTACCTCAAGTGCCTCTTTAACTGAATTTCTTTCCACCCTTTTTTGTCCTCCCTACCTAACGTGTCTCACTGAATTTCTTTCTCAACAGTGCACATCACATGCATTCCGACTCTGAAGCCACTCTTTCTCTCTCTTGCCTGTGTAGTCCACGCCAACGACACAATGCTGTCAGAGTTCGCTTCTCCTCGCACAAAACCAATCTGGTGATCGAAGTGCTGCTATATCTCGAAGATGTAATTCAAGCTATGCTCGTATCTTGCCTAAAAAAAAGGTGCAAAGTGCATTCTAAAACAGACGATTTAAGGAGAAGAGGTCATGTCATATTCGTGCAAATATGGCAATGAACTGAATTCTCACGAAAGCTAGAATCTGGTAACGAACAAAGTTCAACTTATACCTTGACAGGCTCACCACTCTGTCTGCTTGAACAAGCTACAGCACCAAGCATGCATCTCTGAACTGACAACATGTTTATGGCCCTTCATGGGAAGAATCATGGTAGTGGCACCTTCCAAAAGCGATGCTATTAGCAGAGGCCAAGAGAGTGTTTTTAGTCGCCCATTGTAGGAGCCTGCTCTGGCTGCGGCATCGAACTGTTTGCAAATGAAAGTGAACGGCAGAAGGTGCAAGATTTTTGTAGGGCTGTGTCCCATTTGTAAGCAAGGTCATCATAGCAGATGCAGGGTTGTGCAACAGGGCATCATGAGAGAGATCGTTGAGTAACTTAATAAAGAGCACATTGCGTCAAACAAGGACTATTCTTCACTGAAGAGAATGCCTAGCTCTCTCTAACGCCAAATTTCAGTACCTACCTCTTATTTTGACAACGGTACATTTAGAGTGTGTGGGGCACCTTTCAAAATATACATTTTTATTTCTTGTGCGTTATGTCTATGCAAAAATTTTGCCTATACTGAAATTTTCTCTACTCCATTTGAGGCCTTGGCCGTCACTGTGACGTTGGTGACCCGCGTGAAGTGGTGTGAAGAAGGGAGTACCATTGAGTGGCTACACCACGCACGTCCACCGAAATACTCCTCGGTGTGTACCACTTCATAAATAACCTCATGTCACCACAGATGGTTTCTAGCGAAGAGTGTGAGTTGTCCTTCGAGTCAGACTAGTTTTGTTAGTATCAGAAGTATTTACAGGAAATGTCACCTAAAGAGAGCTATCGATAATGAATAGAGAGCAACTCATAGTCAAGACATGAGCTGTAGACGGTCTTATGCCGTTTTCAAATAATACCACTTTTATACAGGCGGCATTTATATACAATAGATACCTGTTGAATGAACGCAGCCTTTATATATGAACTTTCCAGATAAAATTAAACACTACTGCTAAAACTGAAAACTTTCAACCTACAAACTAAGCAAATGAAGAATATGCTTACAAAGACAAGCATGATGAAAGCAGCTGCGATGTAGGATGTCCGGCTAGTCCACATGCTGATGAAACGGTAGTGCTCCCCAGTCACCACGTTTCTCACATAGCCTGCAAAGATAAAAATGCACAAACCTCAAGTCGATGCAAAAAAATCAGGTCTATTCAATCAACAAAGTTTCTGCTGCTAGCAGAGTCCCATCACAGCTGCCATTGCCAGGATAACTGAGATTGCTCTTGTGATGGTAATGATCGTCAGATAAGCTCAGCCCACTAGAGACCTTCCCCTCGCTTGCTTAATGCAAGATTTCAAGTAGAGCAAGGAAACTTTGAAGAATAAGCATTGGCTACTGAAACCTGACAAACTAATGCAAAGAAGTTAGAACACTATGCAAGAACCATGGTTTATTGTTAATTTCGAACTGCAGCAGGTTCTTCACATTATAATGAGGCTAGCAAGTAACACCATCTAGTACAACAAGAAAGCGCATTACAAGACTGCCACATAAAAGTCAATGAAAGTCACCACCAGAACAACCACTGCTGATGAGAGAGCAAAATTTGCACTTGACTCACAGATATTGAACCAGAATATATAGTAATAAAACTGGACGCTCAGGTAAGCTGGTCAGACATAACTGAAACAGTGCAGGGTCACGAGCGGGGAAAAAAAGTATGTGTGGAGCCACAGTTTGTGCATTTTGTGCAGCAGAACTGTCAGCATGGTTGCTGTGACGATGCTAGGTGCACGCTGTTAAGCACCAGCATGCATTTTTGGCACTCTGTCCTCGTCCTTACTGACGGCCAATGATTTCACTAAAGCTGTGACAAAGACAGGGTAAAACTAATTAAAGGTTTGTCAAAAGTTAACAAAAGCCACAAACAGATAAGAAAAAAATGACGGTTCAACTATGCTAACAAATGTAGCATTGTGCGAAAGCGTCCAAATCTCAACTGTCCATCCACATTTCAGACCTTGCCGACCTAATTCTAAGAGTGGGCCACAAAAATTTCATGGGTGGGCCAAGCCAGTTTTGAACGTGGGTCAACTCAATTTCCGAATTACTCGATAGTGATTCCGGAAGCGAGCCAAGTCCATTAGTCAAACCGTCTCTCACCTTTAATACACTTTAAGACCGCAATGCAATAACACTGTTTGGATCCACTGTTTGAATATAAGTTGTAGACGACATGCAATACACAGCACGAGGAGGGACAGTAAAACTCCGAGGTGATCAGCTATAGCAATAGCTACGAAGTTCCGTACTCACTTCCCAGTGAGGAATTCCCAGGTTTAAACCTGTTCTATTCCGCCTGTTCTTTTTCTGAGCTCTGCAGTTTGATGACACAGGGAAAGGTAAGCCAGTTTGATTTAGTGAGATAGTGCTGATGCACTAAAAAACTGTGAAGCAAAAGAAGGTGATCGGATGTGGCAATAGGTATGAGGTTCCAAACTTGCTTCCCACGAGAAATACCCTGGTTAAAATCTGCTCTGCTCTGGCTGTTATTATTTTGTTGTTGTTTGTCCCCTGAGCTAGACAGTTTGACGACACAGGGAAAGGGGAGCAGGTTAGACTTCGTGAATTAGTGCTTTAGAACTAGAAAAACTGTAAAGCACAACGAGAACACCGGCCAATAGAAGTACACCTGGCTCCACATCAGTGAAGCTGAAACTGTAAGAACCACCTGACGCACCTTTGTTCTCCTCTCGCTCAGCGAGGTTCTTCAGGCTCGCCATGAGCACGTCATCATAGCCGAGAAAGCCATCCAGGAGCAGCCGGCTGAACCAGTCACCGAAACAGTGATCCTTGGCTGGGTCTGGAATAAGGCGACACACCAAAAGCGGAAAGAGAGAAAAGTAGAGAGAGAAGAGTAAAATTCACTGGCCACCTTAATCCCCCTCGCAGCTGCTCACACAAAGGCAGACTTCAATATGGAGATGCCATCATCCGAGTTTCTGCCCCATTTCTCTAAATTTACTGGCTCCATCAAGGCAAACTTTTGGACAAATTAACAGCCAACGTTACGGGTAGCAGCCACATTTGTGGTATAAACGCGTCGATGCTGTTGATGCATGAGGTCAAGATCAGCTAAATTTAAAAGATCTGAAACTGCCTATCTAGGAAGATCCAGCTCCATGCTGTGACGCAGCCCCGCCTGTCTTGTAGCCCATTGCATTGGTTGCAATTATTTACTCAACCTTCATTTCAGCTGCTGAAACTTTTTCTGCCTCACATAAATAAAAAAACACTATTATTCTGCAGTTTGCGTATGCGTGCTTAGCCACTTTGCTCCCCTGTTTCTCAGCAAAAAGATGGAAGTGAACTACATGAAATACTCTGCACGGAGGATTAGAAACGAAGCCCAATGCTAGTTTCTCCCCATAAGTCAGAAGATATGTTGATGCAATGCTGATACAGATTTGTGCATTGCAACAGCATGAAGACTGCCACAAGACGCTGGAAACTTTTCCTGTGTCACAGTGTAACTCGTCAGCTCCTACCCCATGTTTCCCAAGCTTCCAGGACAGCTCCTAAGATAAATTACACGATCTCACAGCACCTCTGCTTACTAGCTGATACTACAGGAAAACTGCGTATGGCATGGAGAAATAGTGAAATAACGGCTGAAGTATGCAACAGTGCTACGCAAGTTTTGTTTTCCTGTTTAGTTTGAAGCCATTTGTTGCACTTATCTTGGTAAGCTCAATGCATTCATTTTGCATCAATTTTCACCGTAAATTTCCCAAAGTGGACAGCTAGGCTATCCGTAAAAAGTGTGTGTTTAACAGCTAAGGATCCCCCCTTGCCACTGCGTGAGTCAGCAGAGCACTCCCACGATTGATGCAAGCGGTGGCTCACCAAGTGTGACAATCTTGACGGAGATGTTCAGCTTCTGGCGGGTGGCCGGGCTGAGCCTGAGGAGTCCGTACTCCAGGGAGTACTCAACAATGTACTCATCCTGAGGCCACACTGCAAGAGAACAGAAGGCCAGTAAATTAAGTTCACGTTCACTGAGTGAGAAGCAGATGAAAATAGAAATTACTCTCAGGCTGTATATACTGCCCCTTCCCAAAGGTAACAAATTCATAACAGTGATACACTAACCACACACTCCCCCCCGCATCACCCCAACAACCACAAACCTTTCTGCACTCACCGCATGAAGAAAGAAAGCTCAGCTAGCAATGCAGAAATGAAAACAATTGAGTACCCCGCACGGCACGCTCTCACTTAATTTCCAAGCAGCGCGGCTTACACTATCTATGTAGCTTCTCATAAAAGCAGACTGTCGCTCGTGGTGCTTTATTGATTATTATTCTTTTTTTTTTTTTCTTTTATGCCAGGTCTGCTTCCCACGCGGCAATGCAAACATCGATAGGCCCGCTCTCCAACTGG
>NC_139351.1:89340373-89507513 GCF_055883805.1 Amblyomma maculatum | reverse complement strand
GCTGTCGCGTCAAAATGAGCCGCCGCCGTCACAGACGGCAAAATCCTCATTGATCGACAAGGTAATGAAGTCGCAATCATGTCCCCTAGCGCGGGAGTTTCAAGCACCCCACAATCCAATAAAGCTATAACAAATTGGGAGGGTCCAAATGAAGCCGAAAATGGCGAAAAGTCTCCTCTTCAGAAAATAGAAATAATTCAATAAAACGAATTTGTCGCCATTGGTGTTCGAGCCCAGGCCCTCTGCTTGCCACGCGGGCACGCAACGCACGGGACACGAAGGGTCCTCGGTACAAAGCGTGTTGAAGGGGCACTTAATAAAATAATAATTGGCTCATATGAAGGGAAAGGCACAGTATCTGTCACACTTGCTCTGTGGACACCTGAACCGCGCCGTAAGGGAAGGAAGGTGGGATTGAAAGTGGCAAGAGAGAAAGAGGGCTTGATGAACACATTGTGGTGCGTATGACTTACTGCTGTGCGTATGGGATGCGTACTGACGTTTCATTAATAATGTTTAAAACTGAAATAATTTAAACAATCGTGTTAAGAAAGTTCGCAGAATGAAAAGGCGGTGAAGGACTCTGGCGGTGTTAAAGGCGCTATCGCGTCTACTCTTAAAGCGAAGGTTAAGCATTCTCCTCTAATTTCTTTGTCTTCTATCCCTCAAATCGTCTCACGGACTCCACAAGAGATTTATTGTTAGCAACGCTATAAAGCCAGGCTGAGAAAAACAAAACCAAGCTACCCATTCTGCAAAAAAAAAAAAATGCAAAAAAAAAAAAGGACACAACAGATCGTTATCCCGTATGGCGCAGCATTCAACGGTTGTTTGCGTTATTAAATGAGGTGTCGTTTATTGCATTTTTTTTTCCTAAAATGGGCGAGAGAAAGACGGCGAGGCCGGAAGCTGGTAGAGGTTGGCGAGATTGCGAAGGAGACACAGAGCGAACGCGCAGCTCTGCCTTCGCGAAACATAGCGCATTACTGCATTATTCTACGCAGCCGATAATAAGTTGCAGATTTCCTTCCTTTGGTTTGATTTCATGTGGTTTATGGGGTTCAACGTTCGAAAACGACTCAACATGTACTATACACCGCCAGCGCACAGTACACGGACGTCTTCTGCGCTTCGCCTCCATCGAAACTTGGCCGGTATCGAATACGGGTCGCCTGAAACAATAGTCGATGTGCTCTAGTTATATCAAGCAGCCATGGTCGGGCTCCATTTTTAATACCGGAGGTTTCGCGCCAAGTGCAACGGAAATAACAAAAAATAAACATTTTATAAGCATTACAACGATCTAAATAGACAACTATCAGTGGTAGTCATTGGAGATGTCAACAAACCTGCTTCCTCGAGGTCAGACGGGAACGTAGGAAGGTAGGAAGGCTAGCGTTCTGTCACTGCTTGGATGGTTTGTTGGCTTCCTTGTTTCTTTCCTCATTTAGCCTGGACCGGAGCCAGTACTTAAACCACGCAGCGATGATAACCGCTCACCACGTAAGGCGTGCTAAGCACGGTTAACGTCTGGCAGAATGGTTTCGCCGCGTCTGTCTGGCTGACGTTAGGAAGCCTTAGCAAGCCGAGCATGCGCTGCACAAGCGCTCATGTCTCGTTCGGTACATACGCCTCGCACACTAAGCCATTCCTTCAGTTCAGGTTGTTGACTGTACATGCCAGTCAAACCACCACCTTCCACCGAGTTCATTGCCCTCCCTTCATTTTAGAACAGGTTACGACTTAGCTACAGCACGCTACACCCGATACGGGCTCACTTCGCAAAATATATAACGGAATGAACTTTTGCGAGCAGTTAGCCGATTTTCGAGGATGGTGTCGTGAAATAATGCGGGCGGACTACTGCTGCAGCATTCAGTGAAAGTCGATAAACTCGAATGCGGGACGAATGGCGGTTCAGATGAAACTGCCAGTATTACACAGGTGTTGTTCTTCAGTGATACATGCTTACGCAACCTTTAAAATGACACAACAGGAAGAAACGAAAAAGAAGAAAACAGGCGTGGCTTCTGGCAGCCGCACCTTCTTCTCAGTAGTCGCACCAAATTTCGCAGGTGAACGTTTCGAATCACACCGCACTCAAGAATCGTTTGCAAATGGCTTCTGCCTATGACTTCAGAAATGGTGGCAACCTGATGATCTAACGCTTAGAGGAATCCCCTACGGTGGAGTAGAGAACGAGCCAAAAATTTTGAGAGGACACTTCAGTTCCGCCTTACAGGTATGACGCGATAGCAGCCTGCGGTCCTCTCTAGTTGCATGCATACTCGTTAGCATAGAGTCGCCAGACGCTACACATTGCTTGAAAGACCACATGCTGTAAATACAGATCCCCGCTTGTACCCGAACAATAAGTCCGTGCCTTGCGTGGGTTAAGAGGTAACTTGTCCGGCCTCACGAAATATGTGGTCAGGGTATTCGACTCCCGCCTAAAACCAAAACTCTTGAAACATTTTCTTAAGCTAAATGACGTTCCCGATAAAGTTAAATGAGATTTGAGACATGCGGCGACCTTTAATTTGCATTACATGTCGTGTTTTAAGCACTTTCGTCTGACGCGTGACGTCACGTCTAACCTGCGCTGCGAAGTGTTCGAAATTCCCGCGCGAGGTCATGTGGCTGTGACCTCATCATCCAGTCGACCAATCAGGATTCACAGCTCACAGTCGCCGATGCCGACAACAAAAGGCTTTTATGCGGCATGGCACCTTAACGCTATCGGGCAAACATTTTGCTATCGTACGTTAGCCTGTCACATAATAGGGTATAAATTGCTCAATAGCGTCCACTAAACCACTATTCAGAGGCTATACAGCTTTCAAAGTGCACTGCGACTACGGCTCGCGGTAGCGAGTGTAAATGCGCGGGGCAAGGACGGGAAGGGTGACTTCACGGCAAATACCCCTTGTGAACTCCCCGTCTTCCCTGGAACGCGTGCCGGGGGCGGGGAAGAGGACGCCCATTTCCGATGGAAATAAAAGTTGTCCAACCAACCAACCCTTGTGAAGAAACGAGCGGAGAAAACATTTTGACGTGCTTAAAAAGTTCACTTGCACTAACTATTTGATATCAGCTGCTTTGTTCGTTTGTTTACTTGTCTTTTTGTTTGTCTGTCCGCTTAAACTCAAGAAACAGTGCTAAAACAAAGGACAAATATCAATAAGCGCGCTTTTCCTGGGTCATGTCGTACCCCTCTATTCCAGCGTTGTTTCTCGAGTTTCACAAATTACTGACAAGCTGAAGCCTATTCTATTTTGTTTGTTCGCTTGCTTGTTTTTCTTATTAGCGCTAACTAGCAGCACATGATTCAGTGTAAAAGCCCCCTTGGAAGCTCAAGCGCAAGCAGCTGGCTAGCTCATTTTCAAGGAGCTTAATTTTATCAGTGGGAAAAAGGCTTTTTTTTTTTCTTTTTCCCTGTACGCCGCTGGTCATTCAGTAGTGTGCATAGTTTTTCTTATTTCTTTTCCCCTTACCGAGAAGCAATTTCTTTGTTCGTTAAGTGAAAACAAGGTTACGGAAAGTTAATTAGCCTCGTCTCATTTTTAAGCGACAGAGGGCGAGAAAAAGCACAGCTCCACTTCATTTTTCCAGCGCCGGTCTTAAAAAGGTGAAGATGCTTTAATTACTCCTACCTAGCAAGCAGGCCGAGCACCGCAGCCCACGCGGGACAGAGAAGGCGACTTCGAATTTAGGGGCGGTGCTTAGAGCGCGGGATTTTCGAAAGTGTGCGTCTTTCTTCAGGAAGAGATAGCTAAAGTTCGCATAGCCATAGCGCTGAGGGCAATCGTGCTTTCGAAATTCCAAGAACTGGTATGACTATTATTAATGACTCACTACAAAAGCCTAATTGCAACCGGACTCCTAACTGCAATATTTAAAAATTGCTGTGGTTTAGCTCCGGTTAAACCTAGTGTGTCGCGAAAGCTTGTACGCCCGGTTACACAAAGCTCTTTATTGTCGTCCACCGTTCATGTGAAGAACGAACGCTTCTCATCCTCCTTTTATTAGCGGCCGAGTAATGACGTCATCTGTATAGCTACTGCGCATGCACGACGCGCACAGTGAGTCGGCGGCGGCGCAACGCAAATATGACGTCACGCACGTCGCATCTGTAGCTACTGCGCATACGCAACACGCGCAGCGAGGCTGTGGAGTCGGCGGCCGTAAAGTGTTGTAACCAAGCGCATGGTATATCCCTCGTTATGTCTTCTAACAGGTACACAATCATTCACACTTGTCTAGAGCGTTCGAGTGGTGTAATGCGGAGCAATTTAAGTCGTATCTTAACGCAGCTGCTTTGTCAGGGGCGACGCACTTGGGTATGCACGGTTCGCATGACTCTGCTGCCGCGCTGAAGGGCGAGATTTATCAGTAAATATCGGTACCTACCTGGGAATTTCTCTTCGCGCCTTCCGCACAGCACCGCCTGAACGGTCTAGACAAGTGTGATCGACTCTACACAGGTCTCTCGCTTGCGCTCCTGCTTTCACTCGAAAAATAAGCTTTTGAATAATAATAATTGGTTCACAATAAGGAAGAGGCGCAGTATCTGTCACACTTGTTTCTGTGGACACCTGAGCCGCGCCGTAAGGGAAGGGAGGAAGGTGACAGTGAAAGTGGAAACAGAGAAAGGGAAGCCGTAGTGGAGGGCTGCGGAGTAATTAGACCACCTGGGAATCTTTAACGTGCGCTTAAATCACACAGCACACGGACACCTCTCCCTTTCGCCTCCATCGAAACGCAGCCGCCACGGTCGGGATCGAACCCGGGTACTCCGGCACAGTAGTCGGGCGTCTTATAACTGCCCCATCGCTCAACCGCATTCAGCAGTTCCTCGCCCCTAATACGTTGGACATTAGCAACAGAAGCTCACCAGCTCTGGCCAGCATCTCTAGCTCGGACACGGGTTCCTGGAGCGGCTGCGGGTAGCCGTTCCCGTCGACGTTCTGCGGCGTCTCCTGGCTGCCGTTGGGCACCGCCTCGTTGTACACAAACTGAGAGCCCCCGCCACCTTTCACGCCTTTCATGTGACGTCCGCCTCCCAGCAGCGGCAAGGTCTCGTCGGCCTCCAACCCTTCGTCCTCATCCCCAGGACCACTGGTCGTCCTTTCCAGGTCAGGTTCCCGCGGCCTCTCCACGAATTCGCCGCGGCCGCCAACGTGGACGCCATCGGAGGTGGTGGCGTTGGACAGGTCGGCGACGTCCGCGAGTGGCGGCTGTTCGATGGCCCTCTCGGCGTCACTCCCGGTCGTAGGCGGCGTCGACGTCCGTGCCTGCGGCTGTACAGGAAGCTGGCCCAGCCGCTGGAGCCTCTGCTCCTTGAGGTAGGACTGTTCTACGGTGTATGGTTCGGAGGAGGAGGCCGAGTCGTGCAGGATCTCGATCCTCAGGATCCCGTCCTGCGGCCACTGGTGGCACACGTGCTCCAGGCAGTTGATGGGCGTCCGGATGAAGGCGGCGTGGATGTAAGCCAGGATGAAGAACGAAAGAAGCGCCTGCAATACGGGGACAAGGAACAGCCTTTAGGAGCAGAAACCAGTCTACGCACATGAGTGTATCCCCAACAAATATACAGTGCGCGGATTTCTTACGGTGAAAGTGAAAACTCGTTACGGGGAATAGAAAGGTGCAAAAACTTTCTAGCTCTCGGCGCACGTCATAGCCGCACCGTGAAGGAAGATGTGACTAGTGAAATAATGAATGAAGCTGTACAGAAACGTCGCAGCTCAGCGTTCTAATTGGCAGCTATACAGCATAGGGTGCATTATACGTCTAGAACTATTCCATCTACCGATGGGTCTTCAATGTGTAAATCGAAGAACACACAGGCTTCTTTCGTACTTAAATAGAGGCAATGCAAAAGACGAATGTCTACTGCGCCGCACCAACGCGCACAGAAACCAAAAGCAAACTTGTCTGAAGCAGTGAGACATATGACGCCAGCGCTGACAGACGAGTGCCTACAGGGCGACCGAACGCCAGACATACGTGTCTATCTGTTCTGAAGTTTTTGCGTGTCAGGGTTATTACATGTCCCGGCAGCTTTCAATCAATCGACATGAAAATGTTAATTGATTGAGGGCTGACTTCATCGTGTCAGACCATTTTTACAACTTTTAATCCGCCATTTTCTTTTCCAAGCCGCACTGCTCGGAGCGGCTCCAAGTTCAGTAGAAACGGTCACGCCGCTTATGGTCCGAGCAATGAATTACGAGCGACAATACGCAATTTTCCTGCATTCGACACGTATAAGCGATTTGGTCATAGGTCGGCACCATGAGGAGGGGCTCCCTCACACTCGCGACCAATGACACTCAACACCACTCATTCGCACTCACACTCATGCCCGCTCACACTCACATCCACTCAATCGCACTCACACTCATGCTCGCTCCCATTCACCGCCACTTACTCACACTCATGACTACTCCTATCCAAGGCCACTCACTCACACTCATGCCCTCTCCCATTCAAGGCCACTCACACTCATGCCGTCTCCCATTCATGACTACTCACTCACACTCCCGGCGACTCTCATACATGTCCACTCATTCACACACACACACTCATGGCCATTCCCATTAGCGGCCACTCTCACACTCCCACTCACGGCCGCTCCCATTCCAGACTACTCGCTCACACTCACGGCCGCTTCCATTTGCGGCCACTCACTCACACTCATGGCCGCTCCCATTCGGGGCCACTCACTCACACATGTCCGCTCCCATTCCCGACTGCTCGCTCACACTTAACTTATGGCCGCTCTCATTCGCGGCCACTCTCTCACACTCACACTCATGCTCGGTCCTGTTCACGGCCACTCCCACTCATGCCCGCTCCCATTTCCGACTACTCGCACACTCATGGTCGCTCCCATTTGTGGCCACCCACTCGCACTCACACTATGGCCGCACCCATTCGCGACCACTCACTCACACTCATGGCCGCTCCCATTTATGTCCACTCACTCGCACTCATACCCGCTCCCATTAACGACTACTCGCTCACACTCACACCCATGACCGCTCCCATTTGCGGCCACTCACTCACACTGGTGACCGCTCCCATTCAAGTCACTCTCTCACACTCACACTCATGCCCGGTCCTGTTCACGGCCACTCACTTACACTCATGCCCGCTCCCATTCCCGACTACTCGCTCACACTCACAATCAGCTCCCATTTGTGGCCACTCAGTCGCACTCACACTCATGGCCGCTTCCATTCGCGGCCACTCTCACGCGCGACCACTCTCATACGCGTCCACTCACTCACACTCACGGCGTGAGTGCGAGCGTGAGTGAGCCGATATGAGTGCGCTCATGAGTGAGTGCGCCGACCTATGGATTTGATTAATCCTAAATCGCTCATTCGAATGCCGCAGATTGTCGATTGGATAATTAAGACATCTGCTGAGAAACCCATTGATCATGTGTCACAAACTAGTAATCCGCTGGTCAGGCGTAGAATAAACCCACCCCCAATCAAGTCCATGATACTGGGCCACGTTTTAATTATGTGAGGCAGCTGTGCGATTTTATGTGTTGCGCACATATTGATGGGAATAGTTTTCTACGTTTACGATGCAAAGCAAAAGTATGCCTTTAAAGTTATTCCTGCACTCGCACAGAGTAGTTAAAACTGCCTGCGCTATTCGTAATTAATACTTTCATAATAAATCGATAGGGTGCTTTTTTTAATTGCCACGCAACTGTGTAATATTGCAAGATACTTTCCGAACACATTGATAGAAATAGAAATCGTTCGGGCTTCCAGTAGTAGGTAGCAAAAGCTTGCTACTGTTTTTGTCCAGCGCTCTCCGACGAGTAATTAAATTTGCTGCAAAAAGCCGATTGGATGCGTTTTTGAAAATAAGAAACTTCAAGCGTATCAAACGAGGATCCGTGGGTATTGAATGTCATGGCGAAGTTATACGTTGGGACTAAAAATTCTTGAGGCACTTAACACCCCTTAAGAGCAAAAAGGCGAAAGCCTTTGGGGCTGGCTCTACTGTAGCGTTTATTTGACCGCACTCCGCCGATTACACAGTGTAGAACAGCGGCTTCTTCTGTGCCGAATTAAAGGTAAGCAGCTCCACTCAGTGGCGATGGCGCGCGCTCGTTGCGCCGGTTGGTCTTTAGAGCTGGCAGCAGATGGCGTGCGCCGCACTCCCTCCTTTATCTCTCCAGTAGCCAGGCGCCGCGGCGCAACATGTAGGTTCCCTATCCCTCCTGGAGACCTGAGTGAAGGCATCGTTGTCGCACCCCTACGTTGCCTGGCGTGGCACAGTTGGTTAACGCGCTCAGCTTGTGATGGGAAGGATAGGAGATCGACTCCCGGAGGAAGCTAACTTTCTTTCCTCGAAGGTTGAACCCCGCCGATATCCTATGGAATCCCGCGGAATATCGCGGACAGGTCTCCTCCTCACGAGATTTTCACCATGAGCAGAGCCTTAAAAGTTACGCCCAAAAACTTTTTCACCGAATGTGTCCAAAATTTGCGGGTATGTGACCCTTCGACGTGTGGATAAACTGGTAAACAGCGTGCCGCTCTTATGAGTTCTAAGTTTGGACCGACTATAACGTTCAGTTTTTGTGCATGGTAGATGTGGGGAAGCCGGCATGATTCACGTGCTTATGTGGCAAATTACAAAGGCCCATGTAAAATGCACAAAACCGGCATCACAGTAGCGGAAGGCATCTACAGTATAAGCAGGCCATAGCCAAGAAGCACGGGAAGGGCGTCGCTCTAAGCAGATCACCAGCACAAGCAGCCGCGAGACGCTGTTACTCGCTGTTCTGGCAACGATATAACGTGCGGCAGACATGCACCTTCGCTGGCAGTCCGAGCAAAGCAAATGCGATGCTCTCCACCATTACGAAAATTCTTTAAGCAGTCAGCAGATTATCTATACATTCAATAAAATGTGCAGACTGTGAATAAATTTATGACCATGCACTACTCTGGTATACAGAATGCCTAAAACAATTTGACTGTCTACGGTCTATAGACTGTCTATGGACAAAAGGAAGTGAGGGCTGATATAGACTTCACTAGATGGAAACTCTGTAGATGTCTGTAGATGAAGGAAATGAAGAATATCAGCTTTAGTCTATTGGCATTTACAGTGTCTATATCTATAAGCAACAGATCTAAAGGATGGCAGTACAGTCGATCGAGGATATATCGAACCCGAATTGGGTCGTGAAAAGCTCGATATATCGATATACAAAGCTTGGCAACAAGATGAGCCTCTCTGTATCCAGAAGTGTGAATGCGGCGCACGAACACTAGCGGCGCGCTTCCTGCAGCGACGATCTGGCCGCCGGCGTGGCGTCAGTACTTTCGCGGTTGCGGACCGCGAGATGTATGCGCTCGCACCCGCATGCCGAGGAGCGTCACCTACCGCCACGAAGAGGAGAGTGCACCTCCACGTTCTGCTCAGTGAGCACACGCGCTCACCAAATATGTGAAAGGGACAGAGCGGAGCGTCAGAGTTCGCGCTGCTCGCGTATCGCGTGGCGCCGCACAAATGCCGTTGGGCTTTTAGTTGGACTTGGGGCTTACATCAAAGCTGCAGTGGACGGTGCATTGGAAAAAGCCAACGCAGATCATAAGAGGTCTAATCCTGGTACTTTTCATCGCAATAACTCATTTGAAATTAAAGTGTGTACATTCCAGTGTCGCCTTCAGCAGGAAAGCACCTATAGGCCGCGCCTCAAGCGTTCGGTCAGCTAGGCTGACTTCACCGCATGACAGCCAGCGCACTCCACATTAGCTTCCCCGCATAACAACGTCGTAATGAAGAAAAAAAGAGAAAAAAAAACGACCCAGGCAGAAGGCCTTTTTCGCGCAACATTCTCGATGGAGAGGAGTTAAGTTCGCGGCTTCTCCCAGAAGCATAGATGAAGTGTTCACCGCGGGTCCACTGTCGCGGGGGAGATTCCGGAGGGGCGGCCAAGATCAAGGGGCAGCTCTGACGCGTGCTTATTTATGACGGTCGCGCAGGCCACCGCTCTTCGGAAGTGGTATCCGAACACATGGGAACGGGCGACACCGCCGGTTCGGTCCGTTCCGGTTCTCGGAAAAGTCGCGCTTCGACTGTGCCGCGAAGGAGGCAAAACAGAGCAGTTAGGGAGCGTTGCGTAAGCGCAGTTGTAGGATCGGCGCTAACTGCTCTGTCCGTTTCTCGTTTTGAGTGGAGAGGGCGCGGAGGCCATAAATCCCGGAAACGCGGCGAAACACGGCTGGGCTCGGCGGACAGAATTGGGCTCGGAGGAGAGTGGAGTTCGGACGACAGTCGAGTCCAGACGGGCTATCCGAGGAGGGAGGCTAGGCTGACGGAGATCTCAAGGGACTCCGGCCTAAAGTGTAACAGAAGGCCAAGGCCTGATTCTGCTAGCCTCTGACCTCTGATCGGTCCACCCACTTGTACCGTTCGCGCCAAACCGAAGCTCAGCATCAGTCGAGCTGTTCGCAATATAAAATAACTGGCGCAGTCTCTTTACAGTTTCGCCTTTTATGTCATTATGTCGCACCTGAGGACATTGTAAAATATGTAAATATGTAAATGTAAATAAATGTCTACGGTCCACAAGGAACGGTCTCATCTCCGCGCCGCAATGTGTCGCTGAGCCACGGACACCGCGGTGGTCACCAACACCACTCTGTACGAGCAAAGACAGAAGAAGAGAGGAGGAAGAAATACCTGCCGTACAGGGAAACACATTCCCACGCCGTTCGCTCCCTAAAATAACTCGGTTTTAAAGCGTTCGCGCAGCCAGTAGACATCAAGGGCAGCGCAGCCGGCCCTGCTCCGGGCGTCTAAAGGTGATCGTTGCAAAGGTCCTTGCAGGAATATGGCGGGCAGTTCGATATACCGAATGCCCGCTGAACGGGAGTTCGGTGAACGCGAACAACACTTCAATACCTTTCCAAAGAAATATCCTGACAGTTCGACACAAGCAATAATTTGATATATCCGGGTTCGATAATCAGGGATTGACTGTAATCAATAAAACGACTATACAAGGTCTACGGACAATTTTTGTTCGAGGCCATGCTCGAGCATAAGCTCGAGCTTGTAACAAGCATCCGCCTTGCATTCGAGAGATATAAGGTTCGATTCCTGGTGCCCACCGGTTTTCAATGGGTACAAGGTTTCCCTCGGCCTAATAGTGATCGGCTCTTTGGGGCGAAATTCTTGGGAAAGGGGTGATGCACCAAAAACGTTGCGCAAATGGGCCAGTGATTCGTTCCGCCATCGAACAACCACAAGTCCGCCTCGTGTGGCAGAAGCCCATTATGTGGTCCTTCTTTAGAAGGGAAAGAATCACTGGCCCATCGGCGCAAAATTTTTGGTCCCTGACCCCTTTCCCAAGCATTTCACCCCAAAGAGCCGAGCCCATGCAGGCTGGAGGAAAGCTTGTACCCATTAAAAACCGGTGGGTCACCGGCGGTACCGGGGATCGAACCAGGTACCTCCCAACTGCGAGGCGGATGCTCGAGCATGGCCTCTCTTATTCTAACTCACTCGAGTTCTCTAGCTGATTTTTCTCCTCGTAGTGCGCATCTGCGAGAGAGTGGCATTGACCTCCCTGCTCGCTCATCATCGCCAACAATTAACCCCGATCACTCACCTTTAGTTGACTGAAATATTCCGACAATTCCGCTATTTTTGACTCATTTTCAGCGAAGAGAGAACATTTTCACACTCTGTCATTTCTCTCCAACATCATTCGTTTCAAACCACAGTCTCCCAGCTCCCTGCCTAGCGAACACACATTGGGTGTGCCAGCTAAAAACAACCAAGCTTTCAAAACAGACGGTGTAAGCACAAGCCCCAAATAGACCACTAAAATGCTGTTGAAAGTCGCATAGCCTATTCAGCAGTATTTCTTCGCCTATTTAAAAACATGATTCGTTACGTTTTAATCATTGGCTATGGGAATAAAGTGTCGAATAATATTAAAAAATAACGGATGGCTGTAACGTTCGCACACAGGTACCGTACCATTTACAGTGCTTTAATTAGCTGCCTTTAAGGATGGCCCGAATAAAGCCTGCGATTTTTATTATTTTTATACACAGTACGAGTCACTGTAATGACAGACAGCCGAAACCCGACGCCAATTTCGCAATAAAGCTAAAGCTTGGATACCAATATTGGCTCGCATAGGTTAAGGAAGCAGTGACCCTGGTCGACGTAACCGCCAGCTGCCGTGTTATCGCAAAGTCGCAGCGCTCCGTACCCCATACGGCATGCTTACGAAGTGCTGCGCCTAAAATTCGGTATATAATTACAAATAAGCCGTCACGGAGAAAAAGATCCACGTTTTCGAATACATGAACGTAGTTTCTTGATGTTTGACTACGCCTAAGGTCCATATTTCCTTCAATTCCGCTCGCAACAGAGGAAGGGGTTCGCGAAGCCCGGCCGTGTTTACCGAACTTAGAAAGGGGAAAGGCGGTGTTGTTGTTTTGTTTTCTCGCGATGAACAACGCACGTGGCGAGCCTCCGTTTTCCGGGAAAGCGTCCGAAGTCCGCGCCCGCACTCTACACGGGAAACTCGGGGGAGGTCTGAATGCGCACGTATACTACACGCCGCATTAGTGAACGGGCGCAATCGGCGCGATAATATGCAAAGTTTTCCGGCAAAGAAATATTAAAGATAGCGCTCTGGGACCCGCGACTCAAGCTGCCAGACATGAAGTTTTTACGGCCAACACTGTGCTTGATGACGTCACAGTCATGCAGGGGTTGTCGAGCAGACGACGGCGACAATGCACTACTGGGCGCGGCTTGTACTGTGTGGCGTCGCCTGTACTATAGTGTACTAGAATATACCTGCACGATCCTATGAGGTGCTATTGGCACAGGGCAGGGCAGCGCTACTCTGAAACAGCTAGCCTGGCACGACGCAGACACGGCCCACAGCTTAACTGCGAACAGCACAGATCGTGCAATCACCGTGTTGTAGTTTCAGCTCAGACTTTAATGCATTCCTTTGCAGCTATGGGCGATGGCTGAATTTCGTCATTGATATTCGTGACCAGCAGGTTCGTTGCGTATGGCATGGAAGACTTCAACATGAATTTGAAAGTTCATTTCGCTCGGAACGCAATCATTTTCGCAAAATATCGAATTCCTACAAAATTTTGTGTAGGCTCTAATTTTCATCCATCGAAATTGAAATTATTTGCAAAAGACATTAGTTTTGGTCGTGTAGCAGCGCGTAGAAAAATGACATTAACTTGAACAAATGCCACTCGGAGGGAATGATATTAATTTTTTTCATGTGGCAGGGGCGCAGGGCTGTGTATTGCTGACAACGATCTCACTTGCAGCGAGGCGGATTTTGGGTCGGTATCGAGAGAAAAAGAAAGAGAATTTTTAGTAACGATCGGTCGCCTTCATATACGCCCAGCACTTGCATCGAGGTTTGTGAGCGCATAAATGGCTTAAAAATTGTAGGGAATTAATGCTTCATACGGAAACAACTTAGCCGCATTCAAGATCGCTCGTTCGTTCTGCCCTCATTGGCCATCTATGCCAGATACTGCTTATATTTTTTTTTTTAAGCTGAATTTGAATGACGAGTCCCAGCTGTCATTGCCTGATGACACAGAGGGCGATTCACCGACATCACATAGTATGTTTCACATGGTGCCGCCCATTCTCGCTAGTTATCGGCGGCGGCGCTTTGCGTAGTGTTTAAGCTACACGGTCCCACGTACTCTTTAACAATTGACCTTACTGTACGGTCGGAAACGGTTGAAACGCGACAAAGCGAGCGCTTATAATCTTCGATAAATTCGTAAAGCTTATGCGCTTAGGTAAAAGGACATAATATTTAGACATGTGGCTCTTAACAAGCATCGTTTGTAGGACATTAAATGCACGTACCCCACGCTTGGAGCACCGTGTTTAATTCATTGAAGGGCTCCGGCAATTTTTCGACCGTACTGAGTTAATGATTGATTTTTTTGCTGAAGGCTTGGTCATCACAGTACACGACTTCATTTTTTACAATACGCAAGCAGTAATTTTAAATAAGCAAAAACAATTCAATCAAAATTGAAACTCCTGCGCGGGGCCCGGGGGAGCACTGCTTTGCGTGACGTCACGTGATGACGACACATGCGTGCAGCCGAGCCGCAAGCACCCGCTGCCGTTCTGCCGATGTGTGCGAACGTCAATCGCTGTCGCGTACTGCAGGCCATGCGCATGCTCGAGAAGAGCAGACAGCATGGCTTAGTGCGCATGCACATTGTGCGATCATTCGTCACCCGCTCTATTGGGAGTGCTTTGTAAAGCCCGGCGGCCACGAAGTCTCATGTTCCCTTTAACAATGGACCGTACTGTACATCACGCTATGAAACGTGTCATTGCCATGATACAAATCCAATCATCACGGGTAATCCCACGGGGGATGCTTAATTAAGCATGGTCTATTAAGATTAGAACGCGATAGCGTTGTAGGGCCCCGTTCGCGTCGCGAATTCAGTAGGTATACTTTTTTTTTTTTTTTTTTTCAGCTTGAACAAGCGAGCCTACGAGGCCTATTTGCCTGTGTGTGTCTGACAACACGAAAGTACTCGGTTCGACTTCCACCGGCCCCCACTGAAAAAGTTGACTCAGTTTTCATTTCCGCTCAATTGTCTTCCTTTCGCTACGAACCTTCCTTGAGGAATTTAGCGGCAATCTGAAAATTTAGAACCACTCCTGAACTTTTCATCCGGACTTTTCGTTTACGGATGACTTTGGATTTTCTGCGACACGGGACCCTTAGCGACTTCGCATTGAAGTCTTATAAATCCGGCCGATGAAGCGATGTGCCTGTAAGAGAGCGGTGCTGACACGATGTAACGGCGCGTGACGCAGAATGTCTCATATAGTGGGTCGAGGCGCGTTACCATGAGCGCGCATATAGAGAGCCTGCAAAGCAAAAGCTAGGTACCTGAAAAATAAAAGGAAAACAGCGAATATTCTGTTGAAATAATTGATCAGTGGACGCTGCATACCCACAATGAAGCGGGGCTCTAAATTGCAGCTAGTCATTTAGCGCTTGTTTGTATAGAAGCACCCGGCGCGTGTACACATTAGTTTCTCCCAGGTGGCTGCAGCATCATCAATGTGTTCGCTTCTACACAAACAGGCACCTTAATTTTATGCCTCAGGCCGCCTTAGGAAAAATCAGCCCGAGCTGAAAAAAAAAACCACGAAAGACGAAAATTCTCGGGGCGACGCATGAGCAACGGCGACTCGTATCCCGGAAGAATTTTTGAAAACGACCGCTAGGCGGCTTTCAGCGGCGGTGCACGGTAGAATTACTATATAATGTGCACGGTAGGGTGCCTCGATGTCAGCACCGGCGTTGCATCGAGGCACCCTAGCGCACGGGAACGCACACACTTCAGCGTCTTCCTCACCTTCAGTAGCGTGATGTACTCGAACAGAGTCCGCACTGAGGGAGGCACTGCGCTCGCGTAGGCGAGCGCCACGCGCACAAACAGGGCGTGGAACAGCCTGTCGCGGACACTGTTCATCGGGTTGCCGCTGTTGTTGCTGCTGCCGCCGCCACCTCCGGCGTTGCGCGACAGGCCGCCGCCATTGTTGTTGTTGAAGTTGTTGTTGTTGTTCAGGTTGTTCGCAGCCGCGCCCAGCAGGTGGGGAAGGATGCCGATGTTGAGCGCCATGGCGAGGGCGGTGAACACACCGGTGCACACGCTAGCACGATGTAGGTGGGCAGGAAGGAAGGCGGTAGAGGGGAGAAGCCTGGGACGTCCAAGGGCAGTCCCGTCCTGTCGTCGGCCTCACGGGGACATCGCGGCGACGGACTCTGACGTCGTCATGACAGCGGCCTCCGTCTGGGGCGGTGCCGTGATCCTGCGCGGCGAAAGGGCAATCGTACGAAAATTGAAAACACCAGCAAGAAACGAAAGTGAACACACGTCAACAAAGGAAATGACTGGTGGGCAAACCCGCGCACTAAAAGAGACGAATCAGTACTGCGCCCCTTGTAAATTTTCTATCGATCTTGAGTGCCGTTAGCGCGCTTTCACAACAGAGACACGAAGTGCTCAATTAAAATTCAAAATCACGAAACATCGCCAGAAAAGGATGCAAGAGAAGGAACAGCGCACGCCCAAACTATTTCTTCCGTCTACAAAGCTAATTTTACACTCGTTGTAGGGTAACGGAATCTCTCCCGCCTAAACGGTGTTTGAGGCCACGTGACCATGATAATGAGGGGAGGGAAACCTTGGAAGCAACAAATCAGCATGCGATCATCGTTAACGTAAAACGTTAAAAAAGAAAGCCCTTGCAGCCACAACACGAAGACAATGACACACACGCGGAGCTTGTTGACGCTTGCGTGGAGCGGTCGTCCCATAGGTCATGAGGAGGGCTCTGCCACGCACCTGCACTTTTTATGGCCAGTAAAGTTCACACCACCCACCACCACCACATTGCGCCATACCTCCAGTAAACAAAAACAAAAAAAGAAAAAAGGGAAACACTTTTCCTGCGTTCACCACAACTGTCTTGTTCAAACTTCATTTCACACCTACGGTGTGCAAAATGTACATTTATATATTCTCCAATTTTGCTATATTAGCTCGCTCCAAGACCTCTGACCAACTGGGCCACAAGTTTTTGGAAGCAGTCGTGTTTCATTCCTCGTGGCTCTACTGTTGAGTGCGCCGAGGTTGTTCAGCTAAAATGTCAAATGGATTTTAAACGGGCGTTAACTTTATAGCATTGCCTCATGATTCACCCTGTGTTTCAGCGCGTTAAAAACTTCAAAATAAGTGCGTGGCTAGCCATCCAAACGGCCGTCTCGTGTGTGGTAGGTAACATATTGCTGGGCACTAATTGTTCGGCGCGTTTTGTGACGTCACGAGCCCACGTGATTCAGATGTCAGGCGCTGCCACGTTTGGCTTCTCCTTTAATTATTCGTAAGCAAATTAGTACGTGTTAATCATTATTGAATTCCTTAATTATATATTAATGGATTACTGACAAGACAAGTAGCAGAGTACATGCTCACGAACGAGGACCCGCGGTAGACGCACAGACGGGAGCTGTTAACACTGCCAAGTCACTCCATTAAAGGCGGAAGCGAAGTTTCCGCAAATATCTTTTTTTTTATATATATATATATCTTAATCTATCTACTCCGCTTGGCCTCCTCCGTGTTGCAGTTTAGAGATAAACGAACCGACGTCACCACTACGTCAGGGTGGTATGACCTCGTCAGACAACTCGTCGGAGACGCTTTTCCGTCTACCGTGACATTCTTGCGCAACATTCTCTCGGATTCGCCAATGGGAAGACGGCCAACACAACGCGGCGCGCTACAGAAAATTCACTTCGATCGAGTCTCTCTCTCATACAACGAAAAGCGACATCTGTGGACGCGGGCATCACTTCTGTGTGCGGCCTGACACCAAGCGACAACCGCCACTGAGATGATAACCTGCTTCCTGACGCAAATAAAAAAGGAAAAGGAAAAAAAAACAACTAAGAGGTGAGGCAGCGACAACGCACCAAACAAAGTCGGTTACAGGGCAGAGCCCAGCCGCGGTGGTGCAGTAGCTAAGATGCCCGACCACTGTGTCAGAGTACCCGGATTCGATCCCGACCGCAGCCGGCTGCGTTTCTATGGAGGCGAAACGAAGAGGCGTCCGCATGTCAGCGCACGATAAAGATACCCGAGTGGTCGAAATTACTCCGTAGCCCTCCACTACCGGCTCCTCTTTCTCTCTTTCCACCTACCTCCCTTCCTTAACGGAGTGGTTCTGGTGTCCACAGGCAAATGTGACAGATCCCGCGCCTCTACTGTAATTATTTATTTACTACAGCGCAGGCGTATTTACAGGTGACCGACCAAGCGTACGAGACCCATCGCGCAAAAAAAAAAAAAAAAAAAAAAAAAAAAAAAAAAAAGACGGGTCCTCCGTTATGAATGCGGGCAAGCGAAAACTGCGGTTTCTTTTTGTTTTTTTTTGTTTTTTGTTTTTTTCGCATCCCGCCTATTTCGCGCAAATAGGCTTCCCAGCAGACAAGCAAAACCGTGACTTTTCCCAGGGTCGGGACTCCCTCCTGGCGAGCGTCCAGGTTTGTGAAGCACGCCCGGGTAGCTCGCCAAAAACACATGCGCGAAACAAACTTAATTGTTCTTGCCTTCTTTGCAAGTTGGAGAATTAGGGGCGAGAAAGAATAATACCGCGCAGAAAGTACACAACGAGCATAGTTTTCGGCACACTTATTTAATAGCCGTATTTTATCCCGTTCTCTCTCTCTCTTCTTTCCGGTTGTTAACACGGAGGATACCTTTTCTGCGAGCTTCGCTTCTGCAATCAACCGACGCTCGTTTCTGTCGCCATTCGGCACCAAAGTAACAAAGGAGAAGAAGAAATACGCTGTACGCAATCCTCGAAGCTCGTTTCTCTCTGGGGGATTGTTACAGGGCACTTAACGCCTTGCCCAGGACATGGGACACGCGCGACAAGGGGATCCCCCGACCACGCCGTCTTTCTGAGAAAAGCCCCACGAGACCGACTTGAGAGGACAAAGACAACGACCGCCAGAAGGAGGCACGCGTTACGAGATAGCGAGAGCTCGCGTGGCGGTCAGCTACTCGACACGTACCCCAACCAACAAGCCGGACAAATGGTCGCACAGGTCAGACGATCTCTCTTTCGCTCGTTGATGCAAAGCGACGGAAAAGCCCCGAGGGAACGGTTTTCTTCTACTTTTACAGGGCGCTGCATTCGGGGTACCGCAGCACCGCTTAGCTCCTGGGGCACCATTTTGGTCGACCCGTGTGCGAGGTAAATGTCATGATAAAAAAAAAAAACGCAATAACATCGCGCCTGTATGCTCACGTGCAACCGGCCGGCAAAACCGCATCCGGTCTAATCTTCGTTAAAAGTAAGATTAGATTGTCTTTCTATACTCCGCGCTCCGATGATAGTTCAGCGCATTTACTGCTGCGGACATTCACTCACTCACAACGTAGGGAGAGACGTCGAGACAGTTAGTTGATTACTCCGTGCCTGCGGTCGCGAAATCGTGAATGGAAGACAACACCGCTGACCTTTCTGATAGCACTTACGACAATACCGTCTCATTTTCAGTAATAACAAAGGTTTCTTTTTTTATTTTTACGATAATAATGAATTTCTATATTGTCATTTTTTTTTTTTTTTTTTTCACTGTTGTCTTTAGCAGCCCAACGCGCATGTCAGACGAAATTCAGTACTGTACGCGAAATGCGGTCGCGGAATAAAGGAGCTAGATTATCGTATTCGGCGATAGCTGGAACAATACCGTGCTCTCTCTCGCTCTCTGTTGGATGGAATAACTTCATTTGAACCCATCAAGAAATGTTCCTCCCCTCTCAGCAGGCGGAAATCCATAGGGATTCAGCGGTGTCCAGGGCCAGATGGATGGTTTTCTTTTGGACGTATTCGTTATGGCTAATTAATAAAGCCTCCCAGGTCTCTATAGGGCATGTCCACACCAGGTGCATCACGTCTGCAATTTCGTTGCAATGATTGCACCGGAGGTCCTGTATCGCCGGATACCATTTGCTTAGTGCAAGTGTGTTGGGGGAAAAACCCCACCTGCAACTTTCTCCATACGACCTCTTCCTTTCTGTTCAGAGCTTTGTCTGCTCAAGGCGGTGTCTTTCTAATCTGTAATGATTTAGAATATCATGATATGTTTTCAGCTCCTCGCTCTGAAGGGACTCTCTGCTCTACCAGACCTAACTGGCATCCCGGTGTTTGAGGCCTCGGGCCAGTGCGTACGTGCGCTGTCTCGTTCTCTCGCAGGCCTTCGTGGGCCTGCCCCGCCTCGGTGGTGCAGTGGTTAAGAACTTAAGATGCCCCACTACTGTGCCGGAGTTCCCGGGATGGGGCTGGGACAGATAGGTCACCGCCGCTTGCGTCGGGGGCTAGCCTGTCATATATCGGTTGTAGGTCGTCATTGCACCCGCCACCGCTTCGGTGGTGGACGACGGCTGTTATTGCGGCGCCCGTCTTTCTCTCCGCCCCGCCGGGGTGGTGCAGTGGTAAGACGCCCGACTACTGTCCGGAATTCCCGGGTTCGAACCCGACCTCGGCGGCTGCGTTTTGATGGAGGCGAAACGAAGTGGCGTCCGCGTGCTGTGCGATGTCAGCGCACGTTAAAGATCCCCAGGTGGTCGAAATTACTCCGTAGCCCTCCACTACGGCTCCTCTTCCTCTCTTTCCACTTTAACTCCCACCTTCCTCCCTTCCCTCACGGCGCGGTTCAGGTGTCCACAGAAAACGGGTGAGACAGTTACAGCGCCTTTCCCTTCCAGTGAACCAATTATTAAAAGCCGCGGAGGTGGCTCAGCTACAGAGCCAGTAGCAGGCCTGTGCATTTTATTTTCCTTCTTCCTACAGCCACAACAACAACAGTTCCCGGGTTCGAACCCGACCACCGGCGGCTGCGTTTCGATGGAGGCGGAACGGAGAGACGTCCATGTGCTCGATGTCAGTGCAGATTAACTATCCCCACTTTTCCACTACCTGTGGGAATGTCCTTCCCCCCAGGCAGTGCCCCCCATCCCCCATCCCAGCTTTTCTTCCTGGGAGGCTGCTTTGCGGACAGCTCAACCCGCCGGTCAGAAATGGCTGGTAGGTCGGGCTCTATGTGAAGCAAAAGCCCGTGGACTCCTGGACTAGTAGGGGACCACCCTGGAAGATTTTTTTTTTTATTAAATAAAGTTGTTTCCATCCATCCAACTATCCCCAGGTGGTCGAAATTACTCCACAGCCCTCCATTACGGTTCCTCTTTTTCTCTTTCCATGTTCGCTCCTACCTTTCTCCTTCCATTTCGGCGCGGTTCAGGTATCCACAGAAACAAGTGTGACAGCTAGATACTGCGCCTTTCCCTTCCTGTGAACCAAGTATTATATAATTCGTGCCCCCCCCTCTCTCTCTCTCTCCTATCTATCTATCTATCTATCTATCTATCTATCTATCTATCTATCTATCTATCTATCTATCTATCTATCTATCTATCTATCTATCTATATCTATCTCTATCTATCTCTATCTATATCTATCTATATCTATCTATCTCTATATCTATATCTATCTATATCTATCTATCTATCTATCTCTATATCTATATCTATCTATCTATCTATCTCTCTCTCTCTCTCTCTCTCTCTCTCTCTCTCTCTCTCTCTCTCTCTCTCTGTTGTGAATAAAGTTGAGCCCCGCCGGGGTGGTGCAGTGGTAAGACGCCCGACTACTGTGCTGGAGTACCCGGGTTCGAACCCGACCTCGGCGGCTGCGTTTCGATGGAGGCGAAACGAAGAGGCGTCGTGTGCTGTGCGATGTCAGCGCACGTTAAAGATCCCCAGGTGGTCGAAATTACTCCGTAGCCCTCCACTACGGCTCCTCTTTCTTTCCACTTTCACTCCCACCTTCCTCCCTTCCCCAACGGCGCGGTTGCGGTGTCCACAGAAAACAAGTGAGACAGTTACCGCGCCTTTCCCTTCCTATAAATAAATAAATAAATAAATAAATAAATAAATAAATAAATAAATAAATAAATAAATAAATAAATGAGCTTCATCGTTGACATCCTGTATTAATAAACTGCCGTCTCTCGCTCGCTTTGGCTTCGATTACAATCGGCTTCCGGTCCCGTATCATAGTGCGAAGATCTAAAAGAAACATATGAACCTCTTAGACCGCAAAAGGCCGGCGTTATGTGCAATTTCCACGCACGCCCGCGTGCGCAGCCGCGCGGTAAGAGAGATTAACAACGCACCAGAGAGAGAGAGAGAAATAACAATAAAGAGCAGCATCACTTCGAAGCAGACGCAAAATGGTTGAGGGCAAAGCATCGAGTACATACACCTGGAGTCACTAAGTAGATATAGTGCAGTGCACCAAAGTCAGTCATTCAGAAGGACGGGGATGAAGGGCTCGCTACCTTAAAGTCCGCTCGAGCATATATCCTGCTCAAAGTCTCGGCTAAGCAGAGCAGCCAAGTTCCCGACAAGACTTTCGCCTGATCAACCGGAGGTCTTGCGACTTTTCTTTCAACAGGCCCCTACGTAGCCTATGCATATTCGCGGACGTATAGCATACACAGGCTATGTGCAATTCGTGACAGAGCCTCAGTCGAGTATACTCATTCGAATGTCACATATTCTTGAGCCCATAGCCAGTTACCCTTCGACGGACTCCTAGCACTGTGCACCTGGCGCCGGAGATACCAAGGACAGGCCCACCGACGGTGGACGCAGTAAAGGCTTGTTTACAAACACCCAGAACTGCGGCGCAGAGTAGACGAACACGGAGAGAGAAACGAAGCACAGGCACACACTACCATGCTGTAATACAAAACGGAACCCGAACTTCCTCTTTCACACCGAGGCACAACTTCCTCCTCTACTCCCAAGTACATCACACTCGCACACCTCTTCTTTCCCAAGCAGATATGTCTGGCCAACAATAAATATTAGCAACCCTCACATCCAAGGTAAAGTCCAGCAAGCAACGAATAAGTCCAACACTCACATCGTCCAAACAAGACAGTCACAACTTCCGCACATAGGCACAAACAAACAAAAAAGAAAAGCACCACACATCTGCAGCTGCCATAAATCACGTTCCCGTTCACTCTTAATACACCTAAACGGCGAGTCCGGTTTGTGAGTTTGAACAGTAAAAAACACATCAAGGCAACCCTTCTTTCAATCGCTGATCACCTTGGCCAATTATCACATAACACGATGGCTTTTGCTAGCTTTCTTCTTCACAAGCACAAAATTCTTCGTAATTGCCTGGGTCGCCTTCTCTTCATATAGGCCAGCCGGAACCACTACGAAGTGCCTTGCTTTGTTCGTTTGAGAAAAAAAAAAAAAAAAAAAAAAAAACGAAGGCTATTCCTCTAAACAAACAAAAAATCGCGACTAGTAGAATACGTTTCATCGATACGTGGGCCCATTTTCTGAGTTTGGAGTATGTACTGGGAGTGAACGAGATTCGTGGCAGCTGCAGGTGTAATGGTTTTTTGTTGTTGTTGATGTTTTTTGTTTTTTGTTTTAGTTTGTGTCTTAGTGGCGGAAGTTATGTCTTGTTTGTATGATGTGAGTGTTGGACTTATTCGTTGCATGGACGCTACCTTGGATGTGAGGGTTGCTAAGGTTTATATCTACTTGGGAAAGAAGAGGGGTGCGAGCGTGATGTATACTTGGGAGTAGAGGAGGAAGTTGTGCCTGCAGGTGTGAAAGACGAAGTTCGGGTTCCGTTTTGTATTACAGTTGGTAGTGCGCGCCTGTGTTGTGTTTCTCCGTCTTCGTCTACGCTACACCGCAGTTCTGGGTATCATGCGCCAACTTGCCCCGCAAGTTGTTATTGTGCTTACAAACACCTATCAAAACATGTACGAACATATGGGTGCGGTGGGGGTAAATCAGCTAAGCACGCATCGTTTACCGAATACAATTGGATCTTCTTCGTACACCAGCCAAGTTAATTCGTCGGTACACTTCCACTCCCCAGTGCTTCAACCGTCCTTACACACAGAAGACATCACTGCCTCAAACAATGCCACCGCAGAACATTCCAGTACCCACCACATATCTTTTCCCTCCACCCTGTACCGCAGCGTATCCGGCTCGCCTCCCATGACCTAATCCTGCAACGCGTAATGTCTTCCTTGACCCAGAATGTTTTAAAAGCTGCGTCTAAAGGCTCGCTATCTCCATCGCTTTTTTTCTCTTCCTGACTTTCTACAAATGGCACGGCCCACAAACCTTCCTACGATGGCCTTGCACGACGACCAAATGCTCGCTCGATTCCACGGCTGGGAGGCAGTTTAGCGAAAAGCCCACGTTATCGGCGACCGCTCTCGTAGAGGACTCGACGCTCCCGCAGTACTATTTTAAAAGTGCTCCGTCCACTATCACAAAAAGATACTCGACCTTTGCTGTCGCCTCCCACTCTTCGCCTTCCCCGCCTCGGTCTACTCTTACACCATATGATTTTTTTTTTCCCCTCTGCTTCGCTCCCGGCCGCACAGAACGGGCAGCAAAGAGCTGGCAATAACCGTAAGAGTAAACTGGCATTCGGTCGCGCATCTATATTTTTGCTTACACGCTAATTAAACGTTCATAATTACTTTTTTGTTATATGGGGGATCGGGGGAATGGGTGCAACACCTGCATGTCGATCGAGATCTGATTCCCATGCAAATACTGTAATCCAAGCTAATCACGCATCCTTATCGCGGCACTCTTGGTAGCTCGCACTGGTCTCCGCCCAAAATGATCGATTCAACATTCTGTGTTGTTGTTCAGTTGAATCATTATACTCATATACAGAACGTGGCTAAAATACTAGATTAACATACTCAAACATTACATTTATCCTGGCTTCAGGTGTCCGGAAGGGAGTTGGGGTACAAACAGGCTCTAATCGTTACGTCAACATCCTGCAAGCCGCCGAACGACCGCAGAGGTGCGCCAGGCGCCGCTCACCTTCGCAGCGTGTTGTCTTCGAGGCTACGAAGTGCACAGCTGGGCTGCCGCCAGATGTGGATGGGGGAGGGGCGAAGACCCACACGGCGAACAATGTCGCCGCGCAGCGTGAAGACGGCTCACGCACACACGCACGCTTATCCGAGAAGGAGGAGGAGCAGCGGCATCTGAGGCGGCGCCGGTAACGGTGCGCCGGTCGTCATTTCCCTTGCAATCCGTCGGAAAGTGCACACGCCCGCACGGCCAACGAGGCCGGTAGCAGCGGTGAACGGCAAGTCGCCCGCAAGACCTCTTGTGTTGTAATCGCGGTGTAGGAGACTGGCCAGGCGTCCCTTCTCAGCGCGCGACGGCGGACAGCGCCACGAGGTGCGTCAGCGCAGCAGATCGCGTCCGCAGCCACGTGGTTGCCACGGCGACGCGTGCGACGCTCCCTTCAGGCGCGCCGAGAGCTGGCCAGGCAGCTTTTCCTCCGGCTTCTGTGCAAATGAGGGAGGTACGGGGGATAATAATTATTAAGGGGCAAAGGAAATGATGGGGGAAACATTTAGCGACGAGAACAAAAACATTTAAGCACCGTTTATGAGGATTGCCACGAGTATCAGCGGCTGCAGTTAACGGGGCAGTAGTCATGGGCAAGAGATTTGATGGAACATTTGACCACTAACAACTAAGAATCACGTGATTTGATTGGTCACGTGGGCGATAACATAGGCACTGACTGTAATCCCGTAACGCCGCCGCGGTTGTTGTTGTTGTGGCTGTAGGAAGAAGGAAAAGAAAATGCACGGGCCTTCTACTGGCTCTGTAGCTGAGCCACCTCCGCTGCCTCGTGCAGACAAAAGAGAAAAAAGAAAAGAAAAAAAAAAGAAGAGAGAGAGAAAGACGCGCGCCGCAACAGCCGTCGTCTACCACCGAAACGGTGGCGGGTGCAATGACGGCCTACAACAGGTAAAAATTCGGTGGCAGGCTAGCCCCCACCGTCTGCCCAGAGAACTTGACCACAGGGCAGGAGAGGAGCCGGAGTACCGCCTCGCGCCGTAATAGAGCTCTGCTCATTGGATGCAACATTTGGTCAACAACTGTACAGTAATGTGTTCTTGCTGCTGTCCGCCTCACTGTTTTCTTCTTTTTTTTTTCTGGCCCGATGTGTTCTTGTTCCCGTGGGACGAAAACGATTCCAGCATGGCTCCAGACAGCTTGAGTCTAGACCTCCAGAGAACAGGTATGCGCTGGCATTCCGAATTCGAATACCTACACCTGGGTCCGCATTCCCAGTTTCGTCGTTGTCGAAAGTGTCGCTATCTCCCTGACATCGAGTCATGATTGGTGGAAACGCGGGGAAGTAGCTACCACTTCTGGTTCCGGCGTTTCCACCAATTCGACGACCTGAGGGCCCCGACTTGCCCGTGCTCCAACGCGCAGCCCCTGCCGCAGTGACTGCATGAAGTGTACACATGCCTACGGCTGCTTGTTGTATACCACTTTTGCTCACGTCTGTAATGCTTGAACATGGGAGCGCGTGGCCTTCGCCTTACGCAAAGCGTTGCCACCAACAGAAGACGAGAACGGGTGGCGCCAAAGGCATGGTCGGAAAGGGCAGCCGACCAAGTTTACTTTGCACGCGGCTTAACCGCTGATTCTTATCACACATCGGTGGCAGGGCTTTATAAAGCGTGGAGGCCACGCGCTCCCATGCTCCCTCTCATATTGCTTCTAGCGGCTGTACTACATTCTCGTAGAACATCGACGCTCACCAAATGGCAAGCTCGAGAAACAGGCGCGTCACAAGCGCACATACAAGACGCACCACATTGGAGGCGGCTCGGTTCGTTTTCGAAGACTACAGGGAGAATCCGGGGGAGCCAACGGTCGCGGAAAAGAGGCAAGCGCACACAGCGGGCGACTGGCACGCGCGCACTGCTCTGATGGCGATAAGATTAACGTGTTATTACCGCGGCACCGCAGGCTCTCCTCTTCCCCTTGGCCGCGTCGATTAGATAAGCCGCGCTCACGGAAAGCTGCCGCGGCAACTTCCAGAAGCAGTCAGCGGCGCAGGATGAGGTTTTGAGTTAGTTTTGTGTGGTGGAGTGAAGGGGCGGTCGTATTTGGAACGGCCGGCAGCAAATGTTTTCCAGTCGCCAACACACCAGCAGGAGACTGTATACGTGAGCGGCAGCACACGCCTGGCGTCCAGAGCAGCAGTGACGACAGTGGCGGGTCACCT
Organism: Amblyomma maculatum; assembly: GCF_055883805.1. Taxonomy (NCBI): domain Eukaryota; kingdom Metazoa; phylum Arthropoda; class Arachnida; order Ixodida; family Ixodidae; genus Amblyomma; species Amblyomma maculatum. The sequence continues at coordinate 89,480,725 of NC_139351.1, read as the reverse complement.
TAATGTTCTGCATGTGACACAATGTAGTGTAGGGCCGATACGATTCTGTTTGTTCGATTACGCTCTGCCTGAGGAACGACGGGGCGATTCTGAATGCGCTGCTTTCGTTTCGATCTATCTCCCCAGAGCTGCTGGACCTGCTCTTTCTAATCGGATCCCTCGAGTAAACAGTGAGCCTGTTTCGTATCTGATAATCTCGCGGTTCCTCGGCTGCTGTTACGCGCGGCTACTGATCGTCCGCTTCTCACCTGACGTCTAGTGTGTTGAGAACAAAAAACAGTTCAGTTATGCGCTCCGGCGCAGTCCGCATTTTTTTTTTTTTTTTTTAGAGAACGACTGAGCAGCAAATCAGTGAAGGGGGAGGGGTTCGTATTGAGCAGCCTTCCGGCTAGGTTCGTCAATAACAGGCTCTTGCTCGCAGAAGCAGTCAGAAACTCAACAATTTCATCTTTAATTATGCATTGCCGCGAGAGAGAAGAGAGAAATAACATTTATTGCACCCGTCAAAAGGTTGGTGAGGATCCGAGGCGAAGCTCTGTCCCAAACATGTGCAAATTCTAACTTGGTATACCGAGAGGCAACAGCTTTAACTCCATGGACGAAAAAGAGGCATGACGCACGCAAAGCAGCACAGAACGAAGTGATCGCCCTATGGCTGCAACTTCCCTCTTTTAAGGCGAAAGCCTTTAATGGTTCATGCTGTCGTAGAAAAAATGTGTCCCGCTTTTGCGGCGGCTCTGATTGGCCGAGGTGGGATGACGTCATAGAGATATCGACCAATCACAGAGCACCACCACAGTATGCGCGAATGCGTGCCTTATATGGCTATATGTCAATGACCAATTACTAATCAATAACCAATTATTTAATTACAAAATTGATTACTAATTTGGCTAAGTAATTCTTCAATTAACTAATTAATGATCACTTGTCCACTTAATGACTAATTAATAATTACTAATTAGTGCCAGTTGCGTAGCAGAATGCGCAACTCAGGCTTTCACCTTTCACTACTTTAGTCGCTAAAGTCCCTTGTAATTTTATTTTTTTTGAAGGGGGGAGGGGCGTCTCCGACAAACCCCAGACTTGATCACTGTATTATAAACAACGCCGACAAATCGCCACTCTCATCACAATTTCAAGAGGAATCCGTAGGTCACGCAATCGGAGTCCAGAAAAGCGTCAGCAGTAATATACATCATGCTACTTCCGACGTCAGCACAGCTGCCGAAGCAGTATCCGGTCGCTCCTTGCTTTGAGCAGCACGTGTCTGGACTGCTAGTACGTACGTCGCCAATTCCAGACTACGCTGCTCCGCCCTGTAACGGTACGACACGGCACGCCACCTTCCGATACGGAGAACTGGGGAGAGGGGTACGCCTGCGTGCCCATTGCTACTAAAATTAATCGCTATTCTTTTCATTTGTGTCTGTTATCTCATGCATACCCATTAGCATACAATAAGCAACCGCATATGTTAAAGACCATCCGATAGATAAAACAAAACCTTAAGAACGTGCTGACGTCGGACGCCTAGGGTAGCGCATTTTACTTGGAATTTAATTATAGTGTCCTGGCAAGCTGCATTCTCGTCGCAATTAAGTAAGAGAAAAACAAAGAAATTAAATTGAGGAATTTAAAAGAAAGGCAATTAAAGGAAAGTCACAGGATCGTTCCGATACCTCAACGCGAAGGATCCAACGTTAGAGGTGGCACTGAAATCGGAAAGAGATATGGAGACTTATTACAGTTTATCGTATTATGGTGGATGCTACAAATTACAATGCACCATCTCAGCGCTGACCAAACTAACAGTCAATCCACACTACCATATTCCGGGGCTTCTGAGACGAGTTGGAGGAAAGATACGGGGCTCGATATTATGTTGAAGGCGGACGCCCCAAGGTGTTGTTTACCTCGCATTTTTATACCGATGTGTGCCGGGAGGTGCATTTCATCGCTTTTCACTACGGCACCCCACCGGGCATTCTCGCCTCACCACGACAATTCGAGAGCGGTCACCATTACTGTACTCCTTCCAGTGACCGCGAAGAAATGCAGACATATAGTCGACATATTAGGCATCGGAACATTCGAATCGCACGAGTACGGCAGCTTTTCGATGGAGGCGAAAAGCAAGGTGCCCGTGTGCTGTGCGATGTCAGTGCACGTTAAAGAACCCTAAGTGGTCGAAATTTCCGGAGTCCTCCACTACGGCGTCTCTCATAGACTGAGTCGCTTTGGGACGTGAAACCCCACAAACCAAATCAAGAGGGGCTGGGGACCAATGTGTGCAGCCCCGGTGCGAGGCTGCTGGGTGAGAGGTTCCGCGCCGGGGTGAGAGAACGCCCCCGACCACATGTTTCTGAGCTCATAACAACTAACGCAGATATACTGAAAAGGCTTTCGCGTAATCTAACACAAATTCCAGCAGCGAAGGGGGGCACATATTTTATATAAAGGGATCTCGATCATGTGAAAGAGCTTCTATGGGTCACGTGGAAAGAGAGAGAGGGGCCATAGTGGAGGGCTCCGGAGTAATTTCGACCACCTTGGGATCTTTGACGTGCACTCACATCGCACAGCACACGGACGCTTCTTCGTTCCGCCTACATCGATCGAAACGCAGCCGCCGGCGGTCGGGATCGAACCCGAGAACTCCATCACGTATTTTTTTTTTTTATTGTTGAAAATGGCTTTGGGGAAAAGAAAGGCGCATTTATCTCCCCTCCCAATGTATACACCTATCATGGCCACCGAGATCACCTCCGCGAGCGCGCAGAAGCGTGGGGGTGATTTTGGAGGTCATGCATCTACCAGAGGTGCACTTGTCGTCGCCTTGAATCCCCATACCCCCCCCCCCCCCCCTCCCGTCTTGAGTAGAAGGTTGACACTAATTGGGAAGCGAAATAGTACCCGCTCTAAACATCCCACGAAGTACGGTTGCGTACCAAATTTGCAACAAAATCATGTCCGTATTTTCTCCGGCGCCGTCTTTTGCCAATTTAGATCATGGCGATGGCTTTCCGACCCGACGATCTGTATACGCGCCTCGCGTAATATACCATAATGTGTTGTGTTGCGTTTTTTGGCACATAAGCAACTAAGGCTATCATGCGCCAAACGCGGGGTGGAGTGTATTATGTTTTCTTGGAGGAGGATTAAACTGTTAGGTTATCACAGCTTGTTTAAATGCACTGGTTCTTCTAAAAAGCTGAAAACAGTGGATATACTGACAAATGTGTTCTCTCCTAGGAGTAAGGTTGGATGAAATGGTATATGTTCGGCGTAAGACTGCCTAAAATATTTCTTCCTTAGTCTTTAAAGTATTGCACAGGAGAATAAAATGTGGTTTATTGTAAGCTCACGACCACAGCTCATGGCGCCGTATATGTTCGTGTGGTATTTGTCTCTTCTGAAACTGTGCCAGTGTAAGGACGCATACGGAGGGGAGGCTGTATACCAAGGTGGTAGTGGGTCAGGTCTCGGGGCAATAATTCGGCAAGGAGTCTGTTATGTCTAATTCTAAGCATTTTTCTTCGAAGCGGAGGAGGACCGGCCTGATTGCCTGGGGTGTGTCGGTAAACAGTATTCTATAACGTCAACAAAAACTAGAAGTCGCGAAGGGGGCCTTTTCAGCGCACCGTAAGTTCGGGGTTTTCCTAAACGGACAGGCGAAAGAGAACCTCCTCCTGTTCCCAGAAGTTTGACGAATGCGGAGTGCACTAACCCAGGGGGCGCAAAAAGCACTTCTTGACGTATATACTTGCAGCTTCGGCAAAATAAGCCCCACGTGCAATCGTATATGCAATCGTATATGCAAATCTGCCGCTAATCAATAAGCGAGTTAGCAATAAACGTTCAACGACGTGCGTTAGCACCTCTGACGCACGGACGAGTTCCAAGGACTTTGCCCCAGAGATAACCTCACGGCACGTACGAATGATCTGTACGCAGTGGTTACGTTGGATTAGTAAATATGGAAGACTCGGACGCCAACGTCACGTGTTCGATTTGGCACCCGAGCGATAAAAAAGAAATATCGGGAGTAAAATTACGGCTGTGCGTGGGATCTGCGCACGGCCGGAACGATTAATCGAATGCGCGCGCGTGCATAATTCCCAGAAGACGCGGCGCTGAGGTAGCACAAACCACGCCACTCATCCCGGAGGCGAAACGAAGAGGCGTCCGTGTGATGTGCGATGTCTGTGCACGTTAAAGATCCCCAGGTGGTCGAAATTGCTCCGGAGCCCTCCACTATGCACTCCCTCTTTCTCTCTATCCACGATCACTCCCTTCCCTTGCGGCATGGTTTAGGTGCCCACAGAAAAAAAAGTGTGGCAGATACTGCGCCTTTCCCTTCATTCAACCAATTATTATTATTATTATTATTATTATTATTATTATTATTATTATTATTATTATTATTATTATTATTATTATTATTATTATTATTACGTGGCGATGCAATTATTCGTGCGCCGACAGCGACGAGAGCACATATAAAACGCAAAGTTCCCGCCCTACACCCATATATAGCCCCCCCCCCCCCCCCCCCCTCTCTCTTTTCCCCAGGAGAAGCAGCGCCTTAAGAGAAGAGAAAATTGGACGATGTGTCGGGGGCCCGACCCGCCGTGCGCCGACCCAAATTGCACCGCCCGCGCGGATGCTTCCTACGCCTTCCTCGAAAATGTATCTTCCTTTTGTTTTTCTCTTTCATCCTCTACGTTTCCTGGGCGCAACCCCTCGGAGTCTCGTACTGGCGAGATGCCCAGACCGCCGCCTTATAGAGACACAAGGGAACGGCGCACCTAGAGAGAGAACAGGTGCATACCGGCATGGAAGCAGTCACTGGAGGCTGGCTGAGGCTGATGAAACTATTGTGAATAAGTGTAGAAAGGCAGACAGGCAAGAGCGCATGTGTCAGGTATGGGCGACCGGGGAAACGTAGGCAGAAGACTAGAGGAAATGGCATCGCGGAGAGTGCAATAAACTACAGACGCAGAAAGAAGGCACGTAGACGTTAGTCATTAAACAGAGAGCAATCAATGTGTGGGCATTGAGACGTGATGAGAAAGAAAGAAAGAAAGAAAGAAAGAAAGAAAGAAAGAAAGAAAGAAAGAAAGAAAGAAAGAAAGAAAGAAAGAAAGAAAGAAAGAAAGAAAGAAAGAAAGAAAGAAAGAAAGAAAGAAAGAAAGAAAGAAAGAAGCAAACTAGGCAGCTCCACAACCCGCCATAGAAGAGGAAAAACATTTATTTAAACCTGCGTGCCGCTGGAGGCGAAACACACGCCAGTGTGCTGCGCTGTGTCAGTGCACGGTGGGCAACACTGGCGGTCGAAATTACCCGAGAGCCCTGCGCTGCGGCGTACCTCGTATCACTTGCGTCGATTCGGGACGTTAAGCCCGGCGCACCAAATGCCAACAGCAAGGCACACAAAAAGAAACCGCGTATACGGGAAGGAGAGGAGAAGGCACCGACAAGGCTCACAGCTAAAGTCACCAGGGAAAGCCTAAACAGATATCGACAATCAATGAAGGAGCCCAGCACCCGAACAAAGGACGCACGAAGGAGTCTAAAAGCATCGCTCAAAGCGCAGAACAACAAGCGTACAGCCAAAGAAAGGAGTGCAGCGCAGTAAAATAGGTGGATCCCTAATGGGCATTCATCGCACTACTGTCTAAGGCGCATCTTTTTGTCCTCTTAATGAAGCAAAGCGAGCCGCGAGTTCCCATCATGGGACATGCTGAGAGGCACACACCTTTTTCTTCGAGCACGTGCGCGTGTCTCGCAAAAACATTTGAGGAGAAAGAGAGCCGCCAAAAACAAGTCAGCAAGAGAGAGAGAGAGGATACGTACTAAGGCGACAAAAGGGAAAGCGAAAAGACAGGTCGGGATAAAAATAGCCGGGTTCTTCTTTCCCGGGAGATGATTAGCAGGCCGCGGGACGGAGAAGACTACACGGGGAGACGACGGCCCAGTGCAGCCATCTCTTGGTATGCGCTCACCCGTGGCATAAAAGCTTTCTGGAAGGCATACTACGTATAAATAAAATACTACAGGGAACGTCAGGGTGCAAGCCGGTTCGCGTAGGAAGATCAACCGCGCTCCTCAGGACAGCGGGGCCATTGAAGAGAAAGTTAGGCAAGCGATACAAGCAGAGGCTGAGTACGACCGAAAGTCGGTACGCTCTGGGCTTCCCTATATGTGCGCTTGAACGCAACGCACTGCGGACGGCTCCGTGTCGTTTATTGCTGAACGGGACTCTTGTTCGGTATACACGAACGTTCGAACCACTGCTGGCCGTGAATTTGTTTATTGCTGTCGTCGATGCCGGCTGACCCCATTTAGGTGCCGTACGTTTACTCTAACTTAGGCAAGCCTTGATTCTAAGCCGATATCTGAAAGTTGAAGGCCGTGAAAAAGAAAGGAATCTTTCCTCCCTTGTAAGTCGATCGAAGAAAAAAAAAAACATATTTGAAAACGACAATCGGTATGGAATGCAAATGTTTATTTCCGACGAACCTGCTACGTATAAGAAAGCGCACATTCTTCGGTTTGATAAAGTGTATTGTGCGGATTGGAGCGGACTATAAAGGAGAGACCGCAGTTGGGCCTAAATCCTAGCGCTAGAACCAGTGCCGAATTTCAAGCGCCGTTTATATAATCAGCGGTCAGAGTGTCAACTAAGTACGCCACGCGGCATGGCGAACATCTACGACCCGCGGATTTCCAGTGTGGACTCAGAAAGAGCCACCCTTCAAGCACTGCCGTTGTCTACGGCTATAGGAATAGTGATGGCTACAGAGCTGTGTTCCGATGGAGATTTGAGTTGGCATATACGAATTTACAGAGGTAAACGAAATTGCAGACTCGCTCGCTGCATGCGCAGTCGACGGCGTGTCTATAGGTTACATCCCACCGTATTCCAATCTCGACCGCAACTTCCCAATAGGTCGACGCCATATGTCGGAGTACTTTTTTTTTTTTTTTTTACCGTATTAGCCGCTTCGCTCTTACGCTGTATCCGACCGTGTAGCGAAAGAACTACGAAATAATCAGAAATAGCTGGCTAAACGCCGCAGATAAGAAAGATGGGCACCGAATCCGATACAATGTCAGCCAATGCGCGCAAGCTGTCACGGCGCGGTCAAGCGCGTCTTGTTGGGAGAATCGGCCAACTGCGCAACATCCGCGTAGCGATTGTAATCGCGCGCGGCATCCTCGGACTTTGCTTATTGACAGGACACGTATTATTGTGCGCCGCGAGACTCAGGTATACGTCGACGAAACCGCGACTTCGGACGGCAGAGAGACAAGACACGGGGTAAACAAGCAAACGATGCGTGGGAACCGTTCAGGGGGGAAGGGGGCGGGGAGAGAGGCAGCGCAAAAAAAAAAAAACAACTCTCTCGGTCCGCTCCCACACGCTCGGAGAGAGCAACTCGTAGCAGCCCGCGGTCCAAAGCGTACATTATCATCGCGTCGTTGAAAGGCAGGCGTTATCCCGAAGACAGCACACGGTCGGACGATTCGAAAAGAAGTGAAAAAGAAAACAACGAAAGAGTGGCGGGGCGGTGTTGTCGGTTCTTCAAGCACGCGCACACACATATACACACCCCTGGCGGCGGCCGCGACACCCAAACCTAAAATAGAAGGTGACCGCGCGCATTTATTTATAAACGCCGCACACAGGGCGGCTGTTGCGACTTCTTACGGGGCGACGGCGACCGCGCAGGTGTCGCGCACGACCGCGCAAAACAAACCAGAACGGTGACGACGGAGCACGATGCGTCGAGCCGCTCCCCAGAGAACAACGGCACAACGCTATTTTCCGCAAATTTTCTTTTCTTTTGTCACGCACTCCAAGGAGGCGAACACAAAACCGCTCGCGCAGACCGGAGCGAGAACGAGCCGTGCCCGACAGACAGCCCGGGGGAGCGAGCGTGAGCAGGCCTGATTCGAGTCGAGTCGCAAAGGTGATTCCCGACGGCGACGCAAGGCGAACAATGGTGGCGGAAAACCAAGCTAGCGAGGAGGTTGCGGGGAGGGGAAGAGGAGTGCCTCGGCCACAATGGGGTGACTAAATTGGAAACAAATGAGACTCCGACGACTCGCGCTGCACCACCACCTCCTGCTCCACCACTTGCCGGGCTGGCGCCGCCGGAGCAGCCGGGAGAGAGAGAGAGAGAGGCCATTGATTGCTCCAAATGCAGAGAGTGGAGATAAAAGGCATGCCAGGTGTCGCGGCTCGCTATCGTACCTGCTACTCTTGGCGACAAAGCACGCCGCGATTGGAGAGAGGACGCCGCGCAGCACCACCGCAGGTCACCGTATGCAAATGCATTCGCTTTGTTGCAATAATAGTTGGTTCACAGGTAAGAAAAAGGGCAATATCTGTCACACTTGCTCTGAGGACACCTGAACCGCGCCATAAGGGAGTGAAGGAAGGTGGGAGTGAAAGTGGAGGGAGAGAGAGAGAGAGATGTCGTAGTGGAGGGCTACGGAGTAATCTCGGCCACCTGGGTATCCTTAACGTGCGCTTGGAGGGCTACCACTACTGGTAAGCATCCAAAGTTGCGAGGTACAGACGGAAGTTGGTCCGCTTGCAGCGAGCACGGTAACCTCAGCAGTTCCACTGTGTTATTGTAACCGGGGAAGCACTCTTTGAAGGAGAAGGCACCTACCATCAGAGGGCCCCGCCATGATTAGGATTAAATATAAATTTTAGGGGGCGACTCTGCGTTTCGCCTCCATCGAAACGCAGCGGTCGGAATCGGTCGGTCGGAATCGAACCCGGGAATTCCGATCAGTAGTCGGGCATCTTAAACCACTGCACCACCGCGGCGGGGAATTCGCTTTGTGTTGTTGTTGCCGCTGCCCTTTTCGGAGTAGTATCGAACATTGTCAAACACGCGGTCATCTAAGTGAAATGAAAGGACATATCTCGTAGGGCTTTCACCTGCACCGCTCCAGCCCACATTTCCGCAAACGTGGCAACAGAGAAGGCGGGGAAGTTTTAAACGCACCTACCGCTCCGGAACCACGTTCCCTCTGTTCTTATAATAGTACGAACCGCTGGGAACATGCGCGCAGGGCCGACAGCGACTGCTCTACAACTGTTGGCGTTCACAAACAGCACGCCATAATAATCACAAGCAGTAGCAATGTTGCAATTAGCACAAGCTAACGTTTACTGTTTTTCCTTGCATCTTTTCCTGTAGAGTATTTTCTTCTCTTTTTTTTTTTCCTTGTAGGAATACACTATACCCATGGCGGCCAGGTAAGCCAGCAACATTGTCTGCCACACTGTCTACGACGTCGGCGCAACATCACCTGCCACATCGTCTTCAAGGCTGTATGCAATGCTGTCTGCCACGTCGTCTGCATCATCATCTGCTACGTAACATCGCCTTCAAGGCTGTCTCAAGCGCTATCTTCCACGTCGCCCACCACAAGGTCGCTGACATTGCCGGCCACATCGTCCTCAACACTGTCTTCACCACTGCCTGCAATGTCGTCTGCAACATCATCTGTCACATCGCCTTCAAGACAGTCTCCAACGTTGTATGCCACGTCGCCTGTCACATCATCGCCGATCACATCGTCTTCAAAGCGTCCCCAAAGCTGTTGCAGGCACCACTGCCTGCAATGTCGTCTGCAACATCATCTGCAACATCATCTGCCACATCGCCTTCAAGACAGTCTCCAACGTTGTCTGCCACGTCGCCTGCCACATCATCGCCGATCATATCGTCTTCAAAGCGTCCCCAAAGCTGTTGCAGGCACCACTGCCTGCAATGTCGTCTGCAACATCATCTGCCCCATCGCCTTCAAGACAGTCTCCAACGTTGTCTGCCACGTCGCCTGTCACATCATCGCCGATCACATCGTCTTCAAAGCGTCCCCAAAGCTGTTGCAGGCACCACTGCCTGCAATGTCGTCTGCAACATCATCTGCAACATCGCCTGTCACACCGCCTGCCACTCGTCTTCAAGGCTGCCTCCAACGCTCTCTGTCATGTCTTCTGCAACATCATCTGCCACATCGTCGATAACACTGCCTGTCACATTGTCTTCAACGCTGTCTGCAACACTGTCTACAACATTGCCTGCAACAGCGTCTGCAAGATAACCTGCAAAGCCATCTGCAACGTCACCCACAACACTCTGCAACACCGTTCATCTACCAAATTCAAGCCGAACGAGGGACAACGGTCTTTGCATTGGTCTCCGATCATCCTTGCTATGAATCAGCGGCAGCGAACATATCTCAGACAGTTCTCTTACTTTATTCTGTATCAACACAAATGCAGCGCCCACAATGTTTGTTCTTGTTTTTTCCAAATCCCAGCCTAAGTTTAGTTTGCCGCGCGAGAACCACCACCATCCGCGAACGCAACCGACTTAGCAAGTGCGTCTATCGCCGATGTCCTAAAAACAGCGTCTATATTACTTCACTGACGCCTCTCATATATCGCCATCACTCACCAAACTGCCGCGCAGTGACAGCAACGCGACAGCGTCCATGAATGATCGCGACAGCTATACGACGTCAGGGCGACTCGTTGGGCGGGTGGAAGCTTTATTTTCCGTAATCACCGGTAACCAGGCGACGCGCACACGTGAAAGCCATTTAGTCATTTATAAGGCGTTCCACGAAAGTGACCTCATCGATATATGCTACCACATACGCGGTCCTTCAACCATCGCTCCGCCACAGCCACTTTTCTTTTTCCCGCGCTTATCAAGAGGTAGCTATAGGAACTAGGCGCTTCGACACCATGGCATCCAAAATGCAGAAGCGGCCATGCGCTGTGCTCTGTACTGAACACTTAAGACTGCATCACAGTACACTGTGCGTTTCGAATAAGATGTTCGTGTCTACCTGCCTTTTAAATCTACGCGAATCTATACCCCCCCCCCCCTTCCCCAAACAAAAAAATAGCAGTCGGGGCGAGGTGTTGCACTGTTAGAGGGAATCAATATAAAATATTTCGAATATGTATTGCGTGTCTTGCTCATGTCCATACATTTCAATTAACTCGCGTTTGTTCCGTTCCCTGATTCGCCCTGCTCCATTGGTGTCTCATAAAGTTACCCTTCCCACCTTCCTCTTCTGCACCGTTGCCATTTTAACCTCAGATCTTTTAGTTATCCTGCAGGTTTTTCCTTACAATATAAGTATGCTTTCCTTTAGAGGGATACTGGTAATTGCTTCTCGTTACCTGCGAGTCCAAAGCACGTACACTCTAAGCTCTACTTATTAATTTAGTTATTTCCCTCTCGGGGTTGACCTGCGGCCACTATTTTCCCTGGAGTGGCATATTCCACCACCTCTTCCAGTGCTTGTCGACCCTTCCCGCGACTGCTAAACATTAGTTTCGTTCATATCAATTATTGGGCCTACCGTTCTGGTTTGCCTGCTGACCCTGCTGAAGTCTTCAATGACACTCAGCAATCCGTCCCGCGCGCTACTTGTCGAAGCATACACTGTCACCAACAAATCGCAGGGTACTTATAATGTGCTCTCCACCAATTCTTGTCCCCCAGCTCTTGGCCAATTCGACCAACGTCGCGAATACATCGAGTAACCATGCGACGAACATCCCCGCGGAGAAACTGTGTCTTCTCGTCCGGCATCTCTCCTGATTATCGGTACTGGATCGCTAGAGCACCCACGAGACGCCACTAAGCCCCTGCACGGCTCCGCATCGTTTAAACGCCACGCGACATGGAATGCGTGCTAGGTCACCACCATCTCCACCTGGCCCTGCCGAGCGGCGGTATCCGGGCTACGCCGGCGGCGGGCGGCCCCGGCAAGCAAGCTCATCGCGGACAGGGACACCACGCGCGAGGCCATCATCGATGGCGCAACAACGGAGGAGATAGGAGGATGGCTCGCCCGCAAATGAAGCGGAGAATCAAGCACAACGGAAAGGGGGGAAGGGTGGCAGCGCGATAACCGCAGCCACCGTGAGGCGCGCGCGGTGGCCGCGCACGGCGTTGCGCAATCGGGTCAACGGGCCGCGCCTGCGCCGGTCGCCAACAGATGCCGCCACAATACGACAACCACCACATTATACCCTCAAAAGTAAACGCCCTCGACTCGGAAAATTAGTTCCAACCAATCTCATGTAAAACTGACCCTCCATCATTATAGTGTTAAGCATTTTCACACATAGGTATGTGGAATCTCGGCAGCTGGGCCCGAGCGCGGTCAGGAGCCGCCGAAGGGTAAGCGTGCACAGCTGAGCAGCAGCACCGGGAAGCGACGACGAGCGGAATAGCGTATTTGACAGAAAGGGAAACTGAGGGGACACGCTATCTTCCTTGGCCAACGGGAGGGGGGGGGGGGGGGGGGGGGGGGAAGAAAAGAAAAGCGCTTATTCATCACAGAAAAAAAAAAAGCATTAAAAGACACCTCTGTCAAGTTAGATATCGGATGCAATTTTCTTTTCGTCAAAAAAAAGAAAAAAAGAAAATCTGCATCACTGCTAGAAAATTACCTTCTCAGAGATGCAATAACTCCTCTCGGAATCAGTTTGAGTTTCGACCTGATTTCTGAACTGTATCGGCTTCGACCTCGCTGACTGGTCGAGTCAGATATGCCGCTCAACTTGTCAGCTGAGTAGTCCGCCTGTTCACTGGTCGTTCTTCTACGGCTCAGCTCACACAGTCCCGCTGCGGCCCGATATACACTACACTGTCGCGCATAAATCATATGCGGCGCCCATAGTCTCCCCACGGTGCAAAGACTCATCAGACGGCCGCACTACATCACATGACGTGGACATGTCACAGAGACGACTCAGAAACATGTGGGAGTCCTTCCTACGCGCCACTGATCCAGCTCAACAGCAGTGTATCATCCAGCATGCACTGGAGGCCGCAGGACCCCGAGGAATCCCTGCCAACCTCCTCTAAAGAACTGAAAATGACTTTCGGGTTCGTTCCTCTCTTTGAAAGTTTCAACCATCATCACCATCTCCACACTCGAACTATCCTATCTCAGAGAAGCGGATCACGCAGTCGACTATATTATATAGAACGCGTGAACGTAGAAGTAGAGGAAGAAAAAAAAAACAGCACTTCAATGCCCTCAACCTGCAGACGCAGCGAGTCCTTGGTTTTGCATGCACATAAATTTGGTTTGGTTTATCGGGTTTAACGTCCCAAAGCAGGCTATGAAAGACGCCGTAATAAAGGACTCCGGGAATTTCGACCACCAGGGGTCCTTTAACGTGCACTGACAATGCACAGCACACGGGCGCCTTGCTTTCCGCCTGCACGTAAAGGCGGCCGCCGAGGCCGGGATTCGATCCCGCAACCTTGGGAACAGTAGTCGAGCGCCGTAACCATTGCGCCACCCCGGCGGGGCGCGTCACCTTTTTGCTCAAGCTTACTCTTGACTTTACCGAGATCACAATGCTGCTAAGGGTTGGCGCAACCTTTTCTCGGTGATTCACCACCTGACCTAAGCCTACAGAACGGCTGGACACCTGGTGACTCGAAAACAGGGACGTAACCAGGTTTCCATAAGAACGGGTCCCTGGGCATCCGATTCGGTATACAGCCTTGCAAAGTCAGACTGCTAGAATGAACAATGAATTCCAGAACCGGGGAATACATGAAACGCAGTACCCTAGCGGCCCGTGATGGAACCAATCTGCGCGACGTTGCTCCGCGCCCCTTCCTCAGGGAAAAGCATGGAAAGCCACCAAAACGGCGTCGCTGCTGTCATGCCTTCGCGGGAGATTAACAGGGACCAACACGTGAGCGAAGATGAATGGTTTGTGAAGAGCTGAGCGACAGAAAAAGCTCTCAACGCGCCCGTTTCTCGGTAAAGCAAGGCACGATAAGCGGTGCCGGGAGTGTAGCAGACGATGCTATTCGTTCCAGCCCACTTTTTTTTTCATTTCACTTCTGTTTCTTATCAAGACGCATTTGCACAAAAAGTGCATTTGTTTGTCAGTTGTGCCGCATTCGTCTCCCACTGCACTTTTTCTTAGCGCCAGCACATAGCAGCCCTAAAACCCCTGGAACTCATTAAGCAGGCTAGTGCGGTTCGCTCTGGGCGTCGTCTGCTAGGCCACCTACAAGTTTGTTTCTAGCGGCTTCCGCGTGGCGGCGCGTCAAACTCGCGCAACTTGACAAAAGGAGGAATGTTTAGGTAATGAGGCAACAGATTTTCCACAGGAAATATACCGTGATAATAAAATAGAAGTTGCATGGGAAAAGATAAGAAGTACGGAAACTGCCGAGGTATGCAAAGGATTAATACAAGGTTGCCCCTTGTCACCAATACTGTTCATGCTTTATATGGCGAATGTCGAAAGAAGGCTACAAGAGAGTAATCTAGGTTTTAATCTGTAGTATAGATTAGGCGGAAAGGTAGTAGAGCAGCGCCTCCCCAATTCAATGTATGAGGACGATATTACTATTAGCAGATAGCCAGGGAGACTTGCAAACTCCATAATTACTTCTTGCGGGGACGAAGGGGGCGCTCTAGGCTTCAGGTTTAGCGCAATTTAGTCGGGTATGACGATTTTCAATGGTTCAACCGATCAGATGCTTAAAATACATGGCCAAGGAATGCCAAAAGTGACAGAATATATCGGGATATGGGTAAGCGAATGGACTGATGTACATGGAAAAGCACGAACAGTATGTTATCGCAAAAGGTCGAAAAGATTCCGAGGTAATGAAGCATATATATGGTATTGTGGGGATACAACAGGTATGAGATACTGATGGGTATTTGTAAAGGAATTACGGGCTTACTATCGGTAATGCGTTTTTTTTTATAGCCTAAAAGCAGAGGTACAGTCGAGATTAGGTATAAATGAAATATCTGTTGGATGATTAGCATCAGGTGTTCATTGCAAAAGCACAAACGAGGCGGTAGAGGGAGATATGGGCTGGACATATTTCGAAGCACGGAAAACTAAGAGTATAAAATATTATATGTAGGACGAGACTGCAAATCAAATTAGAACGAGATGGAGTTGTTCACGCCTCCTTTATGGGCGATAAAAATGATCAATGCAGAACAAACAAAAATCAAGAAATGCGGCACGCGCGCAAATCACCCTGTTTCAGGCGGAACCCTCTTGCCGACTGTCCGTCCATCCACCCACCAATCCGAGAGAACACATTTGACAGATGAACGATATACGTACTAAGAAGTAAGTACCTTCCTGGGAACAGGCTTTTCGTTGACCTGTACGTATATATATCAGTGTCGTAAAAATAAAAAATAAAAAGCTTAACCTTGTCACTATTGTTTCAATTTCCATGCAGGAAAGGACGGGGGGGGGGGGGGGGGGGGGGGGGGGGGCACTTCTCACAACCGAAGGAGAGGAAACAGCTCTGTGGCTGTTGGCAAACAGAGGAAATCAATCCGAGGTGAGGAGAAAAGGGGAAACGGAAGAAAAAAGGAAAGAGGAGCCTCAGGCGGAAGTGGTGACGCATCGCGGCGTAGACGGAAGGCCGCTTTGGGACGAAGTACGCACGGCGCGCGGTTCGGTCAGGCGTCCCTTCAAGATCAATGTCGGCGCCACTACCACTAGTACTACGAGGAGGCAGCGACCGCCGCAGCTCGTGCCCGGAAGAGCGAGCCTCAGGCGCCCCACCAGTGGAAAAAAAAAGAAAAGGAAGCCGCCCGACGTAACTTCCTCGTTGTACACCTTGGAAAAAAAAAAAAAGTGAAGCGGCAGAAAGCAGCGCGTGAAATTGCCTTTTCCGCCTGAGCGCTCTTCGCTCATACTATTTTTTCCCCTACCTTCGCTTCGATGCTTCCTTCCTCTCTGAGCACTCTCCGAGAGAAAAAAAGTACAACAAACACAATAAACCTTGCAAGCACGAACGCTCGCTTCCTCGTGAGGCGTCTCCGTCTCGGGTCGCGTTCCTCCCACGAGCGGGGCAGGGCCTCCGAGATGGGTGGTGCACTAGTGATCTCGGGGGCTATGTCCTTACAGAACCACTTTCCTTTAGCGCCGATCGGCGGCGCGCGGACGGTGCTCGCGTGGACGCGGCCGATCCGATGACTGAAACCTTCCCTTCTTCGATAACCGAAACGAATCGTGCGCCACCGCGCTGAACAGACGAGGTGCGGTCTCTTAGCAAAACACGGCTTTGGTCACGGACCGAGACGCCTCCCCAAGAGCGTGACCAAACCGTTAAACGTGGCCCAGGGAAAACGAAACACAGGTAGGCAGGAGGACGGATGCCCGCGGTAACTCGCTGAAAACGCGACAGGACGACCCTCATGTAGGGCTTTTGACACGTTCGTTGTGCCCGGCAGAGGCTCTGCCACAACCCTGCAGCGAAGATAGCCGAAACCAACCGGAAGCTGAAACCAGTAAAAGACGCCACGATTGCTATAGGCTGGAGATTTCGGAATACAAGTACATTTAACGCGCAGTGTAATTTCGCCATGCAAGACACGTAAATGAGCAGGCATGGTAAATCAACGGAAGGCTGCCAACACAACGTGACAAAAAAAAATAAGAATAATAAAAAAACACCCTTTTAACTTCCTTCAGTTAGCAAGCGGACGGGCAACGTCCGCCATCTCATTACCTGCATTAATCTAATTTCTCGACAAGCAAACTGTCCCAAACATGCTGCACACTCTCCGGTTACCAACTTTCATGGCCAATGCTTCGAATAAAGCCGAGTGAAAGCCCCTGCACCTAATCTTGATCTCTCGCCTCAATGTTCTATCGCTCTCCTTTCATGTACGCGGAAACGAGGCACAATCGCTGAAGCACTCTCTAGTCTGACACTCTGGCTTACAGTTCACCACCCGGCTCTTGAAATTCATTCACTTCGTAATGCCGCATTGGTTCTAAAACCTTTTGTCGGTGCCCACGCCTTGTGCGACACCGCCGAAGCAGCAAAGTCGTAATCAATGCAAATGAGACCGTTGCCTCTTCAGCCGAACGAGATCAACAGGCTTTCCAAGGACCACCCACTCTCGAATAAAAATAGCGGAACCAAGCAGATATACAGCCTTTGTCAAAAGTTTAGAGCCCAGGAGGGATCTGAGCCATACTATGTGGCTCGTAATGCATTGCCAGGTTAAAGCAAGATTTTTTGTCCTACCCTCCCCAATGGCTAGGACTTCCATGATTATTAAAGAAGTCATAATATACGGCTTAAAAGCAAACCCTCTGGGCTCTAAACTTTTGACAAAGGCTGTACGTACCTGTATAAACTGCGATATAGCGCAAGGTACCTTCCTCCCCAATGCGATGCGGATGCTCTTCCACAAGGCCACCGACCGTGAGGTGCCGACGGGTGCGTCGCGAATGTTCAGAAACGGCCGTCACTGCTCCCATATTCTATAGTCTATCATCTCGCTACGCGTTGGGCAAGGTGCCCACCAAAGCCAAGCCGCGACCTCGCAAGAAAAAGAACACGTATCGATATTAATAACAACCACGCGGCGATCAAGCATATACGCATACGGAGCAGCCATGCGCGTGCCAACCAAAAGCCGAGGTCCCCCAAAGACGCGGGAAGGAAAACTGCAAAAGGTCGCGCCGACAGAGATATCGGCTAACAGCCGGCGGCAGGCTGGCATACGGATGAAGCGAAAGATATGCGGTGTCATAGAACGGCGCGTGGGTAAAGACCGACTGCCAAAGAGAATAAACGAAAGAGAGGGCGAACATCACGCACCGCTGCGCCCAGACGAGCAAGCCTCGACAGGCGATCGTGATCACGCACGACGGGCGCGAGTTCGAGCGCACGTGCAGGGCAAAATGCCAACAGACCGGAGAGATGGCATGACACGCGGTCGAGAGAGCGCAATTTGCGAGAACTTTATGCAATGCGGACGGACATCAGAGCAAAACGGGAACCAAATCACGCCATCCTTTAGAGGAGATGTAACTCCTCTTTTTTTATATTCACAATGGAGGACATGGAATGGATATATGTTGCAGATAAAGTTGTATAAATGACTTAAAGAGCTAACAAATGTTAGTACTTCGGGATTGTCTGCGCAGTCGAAACCATTAGCAGCTACAAGAGAACGTCACCCTAGTCAACCTCACCACGCCGTAAACGTTCCTTGAAAGGAATAAGTTGCGCGTTTATATCTGGTTCACCCATATCGAGAGTAAAATTCCCTTTTCCCAGAATATAACAGGTTCACCACCTTAATGCACAACCGTCCCTCGCGAGCAGTGACTGTAGCAGTCTGTGGACGCTTATTCCTGTCTGGTTTAGAGTAAGCAAGTAAAAGTAAGTGTAAGTAAGTACAGTGTGTCTTAAAAGAACAAGGAAAAAGTATCTGCCTGTGTGTATGAAAGAGCACTATAAGTAATCAAAAGTTTGGTTTAGTTTGTGGGGTTTAACGTCCCAAAGCGACTCAGGCTATGAGAGACGCCGTAGTGGAGGACTCCGGAAATTTCGACCACTTGGGGTTCTTTAACGTGCGCTGACATCGCACAGCACACGGGCGCCTTTTCGTTTCGCCTCCATCGAAACGCAGCCTCCGAGGTCGGGTTCGAACCCTGACCCACTCTGCACCTACAATTTTCCGTTCCATAGCTCTTTGCGTTGTCCTCAACTTAAGTAGAACCCTTTTCCTTAGCCTCCATGTTTCAGCCCCATCAACTGTAAATGTTCAGCAGATCGCAATGCTTAATAGCATTTACAGCCCCTGTCGAAAGTACGGAATTATCGCTATCCGCAGCACACGCAAAACGCGCGTCCAAGAAGCAAAGAGACGTCGGCGAGCGACTTCCCTACGTGCGCCCAGCAAGGCGCAACTTTCAGTCCCATGCAGGATTCGAGCCGAACCTGCGAACAGATCTTTCAATTATTATTCTTTTTTCTTTAGCGCAGTTACTGCGCTTCGCGCACCTTCGCGGACCGCTGCATATACATGCACACGCATGGTCCTGCATTTCGACGTCAAGGGCACGATTCGCGAGTCGTAGCAGAGTTGTCCGGTGCTGCGCGCTCCACGGACGACGATGAAAGCGATGAAACGGTGCACCGTTCAATAAAAGTAAACAAATAAGAGGGAGAAGAGAGAAATTCATCAAAACATGGATTCACACTCGCGTCTATACGCACTGCGCGATTTGCCCTGATGATATATCTCCTAACATCATGCGTGGACAGAAACAGAAAAAAAGCGCCAGGAGATAAGGAAGCATGGAGCCGCTGCAAAACTGCAACGAAAGGTCCTTGGCCCCCTCGAGGTGGAATTTTGCAATACAGCCAAAAAAAGAAAGAAAGAAAGAAAGACTGATCTGAGCACATGTCACGGTCGCGCTAAGTAGCCCTTACGCAAGTCGCGCAGACAGACACGCACGCACATATTCTCGCAAGTCCTCGCTTGTACGCGCAGGTTTGCGCTATAGCTATGCGGATCCGCAGGCGGGCGGGGTTTATAAATAGGCAGCGCAAGTAGGGGAGTCGGAGTTCGCGACGGCGGCGACCTCGCCAGAAGGTGTGACCCCGGAAAGGTCGACCGGCGAGCGAGCGGCCTTCGGGGCGCTCTGCTCCTGTTTCACTACTATGTAGCCAGCGATCGATGCCTGATATGCACAAAAAGGAAAACGCACCGCGTTACGGCGCAGTGGATTACGTGCGGCGTTCTGCTTTGCGCATATGCAGAGCGCGAGGTCGTGGGTTCGGTTCACGGCCGGGTTTTGGACAGTGCCGAAGTGACGACCTCGAGGTGTCTAGATAAAACTCGCAACGCACACTGCGACCTATAGCCTGAGGTCGGGGCATGCAATAATGGATTCTGTGATTTCCCTTCGCTACTGCAAGTGCGAAACTATGCGTTTTGTTCGCACTACGCAAGACCGTACAAAGAGGGCGCACTTGATTGACTCGAAGTATAAGCCGAACAAAGGCAGGCGTAACTGGCTGGATCTGTGTTCGATAACCGACACTGGCCGCTTTTCCAGAGCGTTGTCACAAAGAGCGACCAGGTGTCCGACGCAAGGACGAACAGGGCCAGCACTTCCCTGATGGGGCTGGGACAGGTAGGTCACCGCCGCTTGCGGCGGAGCTAGCCTGCCACCGAATTTTCATTTGTTGTAGGCCGTCATTGCACCCGCCACCGCTTCGGTGGTGGACGACGGCTGTTGTTGCGGCGCGCGTCTTTCTCTCCCTCTTTCTTTTCCTTCTTCTCTATTTTATTTTCTGTCTGCACGGTGGCTCAGCTACAGAGCCAGTAGCAGGCCCGTGCATTTTCTTTTACTTCTTCCTACAGCCCCAACAACAACAACAAGGACGAACAGGTTCCTTGGGATTTCGCGCTCTTACAGAGCTAGCGCCCCTTTGGGGATATCCCAAGTCGCACAACACCTCATAATTCCCGTCGGACGCCGACTATTCGTCCACCCCCGTACAGATGCCCAAACGTTTTCGGAACACGAAAATTAAAACAAACATTAATTTCTCGGCAATTTAAGCATACAGTCGCGACCAATATAATCCTCGATGCCTTGTGGAGCCTATGGGGAGCAAGGAGATTCTCGTTTTTAATGGCTTCCTAGTTACGAAAAACTATCGTGGGCATCTATGCAATCACCGAGATTACCTTCTCAATGCGATGCGTGCTCCGGCCAACTACAAGGGGACGGAATGCGGAGATTTCTGACGTCACTTGTTCAACTGCTCAGTGCACACACGCTTATGTACGAATTCCGGCACAAGTTTACGGAATAACGCAATCGATGGCGAAGAACTTCAGCTTCGATGCGCCCGAAACCTACGTATTCTACTTGATATTCAGCAATATAGTGTATGAGTCATAAGCCCGATAAGCTCCGTATGCCTATTCCAGACTGCGTACAAAAGCATCGAATAAGTTTTTTTTTTTTTTTTATTGTTGCAAGTATTTCTAGGAATCGTTGTAGCCAATGTAACATACAAACACAGACGGGCACTGGTCAGAGGATAAACTCACATCTGCTTTCCTCAGTTATTTCTGTGTTTATCTGTTACATGCGCTATGAATGATTCCTGAAAAGGCACACCATCTAGTCCGTCTGCGAGGTAGCTATTATTATATTTCTTTAGCCCAGGGGCAAACCAACAGAAACGCACAGACAAGCACGTAGAGAAAGAAATGTACAGACAGGCAGGTACAGACACAGAAAAGCAAGCTGAACCAGGAATGTATGTACAGGCAGGCAGGCAGAGACGAGTATGTACGGACGCAGAAAACATACAAAGGTAGGCACACATAGAAAGACGGCAGACACAGACAGACGGACACACAAATAGGCAGGACAAACAGCATAGCTCACTATGCACACAGCACAACACTATGAACAAAGTGAAAAAGAAAAAAAGAAAAGACCGACGACTTGTGCGACAACAACATTTCTCCCTTTGATTCCCTCTACCCTTTCCTCGCTATCCCTTTATTTCCGCCGCCCCAGTTCAGGTGCTTCAGATACCAGACAGCAGATACCGGGGCTGGCAAACATCGTTTCCTTCCTTTTGAATATATAATAAAATAACCACTACAACAACAACCTTCTGCAAGCCCGTTACAGATCCCCAGGTGATCGAAATTACTCCGCAGCCCTCCACTACGGCTCTTCTTTTTCTCTATCAACTTTCACTCCCACCTTCCTCCCTTCCCTTACGGCGCAGTGCAGGTGTCCACAGAAACAAGTGTGACAGATAAAGCGCCTTTCCCTTCTTATGAACCAATTAAAAAAAATTACAAGGGCTCAACGCTGCTGAACCAAATATTGAGCGAAAGCATAAGCTGCGGGTGACCGAGCGTTCTTCGTCTTCTCTTTTTCTTCTTCCTCAGCACACATATAAAGCCCCGCTTTAACTAATCCATATGAACGTGCCTTATAGTGGCCTTATAAGGGTAATGTGAATGCCAGGGTCCTAGCTGGCTGATTCTGACATAACCGTCCCATGTGAAACGAGAGACCGAAGTTGGCAGCTCCTGCCAGCCCACACCCTAGTGTCACGTGGGGTGTGACGTCACAGCATCACGTGGGTAAGACGTACGTGGCTACCACCGCGCTATGCTGGAGGCTCGACACCTAGAGTAGTATTGCTTTCGCAAAAAAAAAAAAAAAAAATGCCGAGTGAGGAAGGCACTAGCGTTATCGAAGTTTTCGCGAACCGCAGCATCGCAAGTTTCGATTACTTCGCTCGGCTAATCGGTCACTCACAGTGTTTATCTTTTTCTGCTGTTGTTATTCTCCACTCAGCATGACCCGCAAGTACAAACAGCGTCTCTGAAGAACGGCGGACCAACTAAACATCAAACAAGAGTCCAATAACACACACACACACAAAAAAAAAAAAAAAACAAGGCTATTTTATGCGGCCCTGACCGGCGAAAACCGGATCTAACTTCGCGTCCGAGATCAAGATAACCGGCGGGTGAAGAAGATAAAACGAAAGAAAGCAGAATGGCGTAAAAATGACAAGTCGATAGACGATATGACAGCCGCACGACCCGGAGGCATCGCTGTTACGGATACACGAGGGTCAGGTGCAATCCAAAGCCCCCGCAAACCGGAATACACAGTTGTCTCTGCTGAACCAGAGACCCGTTAGGCTACGTAGGCGGGAAATGAGCGCCACTGCTTCCCCTGGCGGTGACCTTTGAAAGCTACAGAAACACGCATACGAGCGGCGGCGCGGAAGCGCCGGGAGATAGGAACCGAGCACAAAAGAAACAAAAGAAGAAAAAAAAAATGAACAGGGCAAATTAACGTGAGTCGTGCGTTAGGCAGAAAGAAAACAAATACAGGCGCAAATAAAGGAATGGAGAAAGGTAGGGAAAGGGAGGGAGGATGCACGGAAACGAAGCAGAGTCGCTGAACAGCAACAGGACAAAGCGAAAAGTGGGCACAAGAAAAAAAATATATATATGCCATAAGCCCACGATACACAGCTTATAACAAATTAGTGTGACAGAGATACGCAGCCCTGCGCAGGTTACTCGCTTGTAGAGGCTTGTTTAAAAGTTTCCAGGCCAGATGATCTACTTTTCCGCGGTCAAGTCGGGTAGTTACGGGACTCGTGAAGCCCAAAATTTCTGTAGAATGTATGAATAACCGTCATATCGTCAACTCTGAGAGCCTCGATAGGTGCAGTGGCATCTTGCATGTCAAAATAGACCACTGAGAACCACACCTTGTGGCTTGAAAATTTTTGACCAATTCTGCACGCCACCTACTCCTCCTACCTTTCCTCCCCCCCCCCCCCCCCCCTCACACACACACCTGATGACACCTGCGGGCCTTGTAACGCGCGCTACCGTATTTTTATGATTTTTTGAAGCTATATTATTCGGAGAACGAGCTCAAATTTTGTAAATGTAACATACTCCTGTTAAACTAATTGACGCATTCTACCTACCACCTAGTGTCCACCGTAGCATCCAGTAGTGCCCAGGACTAAAATTATTATAAAGACAGTTACCTTTTTTTTTTTTTTTTGGACCTAATAAAACACCCAGTATCTGAAGTTGCAGCACCTGTCAGCGAAGTTGAAAACCAGCCGGCTGTGCAAGGGAAGGGCCTGGCACATTTTTCCATGGCGCTATCTCGATAGTGAAATCTTGCAGAGCGGTGACCGCGTTGTGAGGGCACCTTTGAGATAAACGTATATTCCCCCGAATATCAGAGTTGCGTTGACTATGCAACCCTCAGCAAGCAAAGCCCGTAGTGACCTTGGGACCTGCGAAACGACCTCGATGCCAGCGGTGTACCTTTCAAGGCTTCCTTGCTATCTGCAAGAAATAATTGCAGCTCTTTAACGAATCCGCAAACTCTAACCTCGTCGGCGAATGATCAAGGTGCATTTATCAACGTTTACGCAGAGTTTATTTTTTTGTTTTTTTTTTTTTTCGCGGAATAAAATCTATTCTGTTCTATTATACCGGTGCCGCGACGGGGCTGATCTCAAGGACAAGCTAGTAATGAACACGCGTCAGCGCTTGCCTTCGTTACGAATGATTTGTATATCAATTCACAAGCTGTTTATGCACAACTAAACACTGCAATTAGAAGAACACAGCACTAGGAGATAATGACCTGAGCAGGTAAGCCTTCGTTACCACGGTGACGACCGAACTATCCAACCATGCAAGGACGCTGATTGGAAGGAGTCGCGACAGCGTCCGCCGCATCTCTGGGCGGAAGCGAATTATCTAAATAAGGCCCGTGGCCTCAAGCAAACTACTGTATATTGTTCTATAGTGTATATATTTCTTTCTTTTTATTTTTACCTACCCTTTCCTTTCTCCCTATCGCTCACCTCTTTGATTTCCTCTACCTTTTCCTCTACCCTCCAATGAGCAGTCAGGGTTTATGGTCGACAATATCGACTGATTTGATCTTCTGGCAGTCCAAGGAACTCTCAAGAGTCTTCGCCAGCACCACATTTCAAACGCGTCAATTCTTCGGCGGTCAGCCTTTTTCACAGTCCAACTCTCGCATCCATACATCACAACTGGAAAGACCATAGCACGAGTTATACGGATCTTGGTTGGCAGACTAATGTCTCTGCCTAGTAAAGAGCAGAGACATTAGTCTGCCAACCAAGATCCGTATAACTCGTGCTATGGTCTTTCCAGTTGTGATGTATGGATGCGAGAGTTGGACTGTGAAAAAGGCTGACCGCCGAAGAATTGACGCGTTTGAATTGTGGTGCTGGCGGAGACTCTTGAGAGTTCCTTGGACTGCCAGAAGATCAAATCAGTCGATATTGTCGACCATAAACCCTGACTGCTCATTGGAGGGTCAAATTCTAAAGTTAAAGCTCAGCTACTTTGGTCATCTGATGAGAAGAGAGGAGTCGCTGGAGAAAGATTTGATGTTGGGAAAGGTTGAGGGTCGCCGGAGAAGGGGTAGGCAGCGAACGCGATGGTTAGATGGCATCCTCGAGGCACTGCAGATGCAGTTATGTGATGTTAAGAAGATAGTGAGAGACCGGAAAGCGTGGCGTGACATGGTCCATAGGGTCACGAAGAGTCGGACACGACTGAACGCCTGAACTGAACTGAACCTTTTCCTCGCTATCCGAGAAGCACTCTCACCAGGGAACGCGTGCGAACGTACCTCGCATGGGATCCGTATTCTTCAGTGCGTGGATTTCATATTTCGCCTCGGATACTCACCCATTTTTGTGAGCAAGCCCGTGAAGGTGTAAGGATTCACCTGACACCTTATTTGCCCTCATCCGACCGACCGCCGGTTGACTAGGACCTCATCTTTGACCCGCCACGAAGCAGCCGAGCTAAGCCTAACGCTCGGCGTGGCACCGCATTGTCCGCAGCGCAGAGCTGCGTCTCACGCCATCCCTGTGGCCGCTGAGCCATCGCCGCAGCTGCTGTAGCCTCAAAGACGTCGACATGGAGAACCAAGTCGACGGTACGCCCATCACTCCAGAAGAATTTGACGACGACCCCCGCTGGACCCGAATTGTTAAGGCCCAGCGTTCGGCCTACCCTAGAGGAGACGCTACTCCTCAAAGCGACCCCCTCAAGTCCGCAATAGCGTCCCCGCCATCACTGAAGACTCCCAGATTACGTCACCATGTCCCTCTACCTCGACTTCCACAAGAAGACTACAAGATCGTGTTCCGCCCCGGCGGTGGCCTCGACCTCCGCACCACTACCAATGGGGCCCTCCTGACCTCACTTTGTGCCATCGCCAAAGTTGACTATGCCACCGCCCGTGC
The DNA here is from genome assembly GCF_055883805.1 of Amblyomma maculatum. NCBI lineage: Eukaryota > Metazoa > Arthropoda > Arachnida > Ixodida > Ixodidae > Amblyomma > Amblyomma maculatum. Next base: position 89,455,019 of record NC_139351.1, on the reverse strand, counting down.
CAAGGATCGCGTACGTATCAACCCATACAACAACTCATTCACTGTTAGTTCACCCTCAGACCAACGCACCCGGTTATATGTCCAAACCTCTGAGCTGCGTCTCGCAACCAATTCGTACCCCCTGCGCGCTTACGTTGCCGCTCCTGACAACGCTCTCCGCGGTGTAATCTACAACGCCGTGGACCAACAGAGCCAAGAGGAGATCATAGCAGACCTTCAAGCTATGAACCCCAGCAATACCTACGCCATTGCCGATGCAAGACAGATGGGGCGTACGCGGTCCATCCTGATCACCTTCGTCGGCACAAAAGAACTACCCCGCACCGTGATATTCAACTGCGGCCTTTTTATCTGCCACCCTTTCCGCCGCAAGGCCGAAGCCTGCACCAATTGTTGGAGCTACGGCCATCGCTCCGACGTATGCACCCAGCCCAGATCCGGACGCTGCACTCGCTGCGGAGCCGTGCACGAGATTCGGGAGCCCCCCGACTGCACACCTAAATGCATCTTGTGCCAAGGCACACATGTCACGGGATCCCGCCCGTGTGGACTTCGCTACGCGCGGACCGGTCCCTCTCCAACCAACTCCAGCCTTAAGTCAACGTCATCCACCCCACCGCAATCAAAACCGTCCACCGAAGACTCCCGCCCATCTAGACCCAGCCAGCGGTCCAACTCCGGGACCCGCCAAGGACGCAGCCCCCGCCGCCGCTCCGTCTCTTTTCCGCCACTGCCGAGTCAAGACACCTCATCGACTTCTTCCCAGGTGAGCCGGCCTTTGCAGCCTCCCACCCCCGACCCCGAAAAAGAAGAGCTCAAAGCTCAAGTCGCTGCCCAAAACAGGGAGATTACCCTGCTAAAACAACAGCTGCAGGCGTTGTTGGGGCACCCCCAACTCCCCAGCCCTTCTTCACAATGCCCCCCACCACCTGTCACTCAAAAGCCCCAGCCGCCCCTACCCGCCCCCATGTCCATCTCCTCCAATGCTTCCTCCCGCGCCACCTCCCCTTCCCGCACCCCTCCACAAAAGAGGCGATCCACCAACCAGCCCACATCCATCCCGGAGGTGGAGGCCGTCATCCACCACACAGCCTCGTTTCTTGAAGCCCATGAACAACGCCTCATGGCCGCAATTTCTACGCTGCGTACCGACACGCAGAAATGGATGGAACAAATTAACGAACGCGTAGCCAGAATTGAGGCCCGCCAGAGTGCCCACGAAGCCGAACTTGCCCAGACGACCCTAATGGTGTCATCCCTCCTCCCCTCCTCCTCATCTCCCAATCCCCCTGCACCAGCAGGGGCACCCAGGCCTCGTGATGGCCAGACACCCCTCACGCCTTAATTTCTGGCAGTGGAACTGCCGTGGTTTCCGCGGAAAGCGGAACGCGCTGCAGCTCCACCTCCAGAACATCCCTCCCTCCGAGCTCCCCGCTTTAATCGCTCTCCAAGAAACTTTCTCCCCAGTTAAGCTGCGCGACTTCACTGCTTTCCATCCTTCTTCCTCATCCCCCCCGAACATTGCCACTCTGGTTCACCGCAACTACACGGCGATAGAGCATCCTCTCGACGTTCCAGAGTGCACGCACCTTTTCCTAGAACTCCTCCCCCGGCGGCGACAGGATGCCAGTCTCTTTGTTCTTAATGTCTACAGCCCTCCTCGCACACCTTCAGCTCCTCTCCTCCTCCTTCTACGCAAAGCCCTTTCTCGCGCACATCGCAACGCGCTCCTCATTCTTGGGGATTTCAATGCACATCACGTCAGCTGGGGTTATCCCGGGAACAGTAGGAAAGGTCTCGCGCTGTGGACATTCATCCAGAACGAACAGTTATCCGTCCTTAATGATTTTTCTGACCCAACCCGCATCGGCTCCAGCGTCCAACGCAACACTAATCCGGACCTTTCCATCTGCAAAAACGTCGTGGATGCAGCGTGGACGAACACCTGGGTCTTTCTCGGCAGCGACCACTATATCCTGTCCATCTCTTTCTCTCTTCCTAGCCTATCCTCCCGCCAGCGTCTGAGCCAGGTAGTCGATTGGGATCGGTTCCGCCACTCGCGGCAACATGCCCCCACCTCCATCTCAGACCTTTCTCAATGGACTGCCACCTTGCTCAAAGATGTTTCATCCGCCACCTCTACCGTCCCTACCCCTCCTCACTCCTCCACGGCTGACAGCCGCCTCCTTCACCTATGGGAGGCGCATCATTCCCTGCACCGCCGCTGGCTTTCACAAAAACACAATCGCTCACTACGCCTCCGCCTTGCCCGCCTGGGTATGGAAATTGAGGAGCACTGCTCATACCTCACCAGGCAGCAGTGGGGCCAGACATGCGACCGCATGGCCGGTAATCTCGGGCTGAGGGATACGTGGGCGCTCCTACGTGCCCTCCTTGACCCGTCGCATGTCAAGGCCACGCAACGCAGGGATGTGACGCGCCTCCTGCAATCCTCACCGCTATCCGATTCCGATTTCCTTCTTGCACTCCGAGATCGCTATCTTTGCACTTCCCCTCCGTCCCCCCTCCCTTCTTACTTCGGCACCATTAATTCTGCGCTTGACGCAGATATCACTTTGGGGGAGGTTTGTGCGGCGCTACATAAGCTCCGCACCACTTCCGCACCAGGAGCAGACCAAATTTCTAATAAGGCCCTCCGTAACCTGGACACATCATCCCTAGAGGCCATTACGGACCTCTTTAACAAACATTGGCACGAAGGCACCCTGCCTTCTGAGTGGACCCACGCTAAGGTGACCTTCATCCCCAAGCCCGGCAAACCCATAGACATTCAAAATCTCCGTCCTATTTCCCTCACCTCTTGTCTCGGTAAGCTCTTTGAGCACGTCGTTCTAGACCGCTTACAGAGCTTCCTCGAGGACAACCATCTCTTCCCCGATTCGATGTTCGGCTTTCGCCCATCCCTCTCTACACAGGATGTCATGCTCCAGCTCTCTGAAGAGGTCCTTCACCCTCTTCACGCCAAGCGCACTCGCGCGATCATGGCACTGGACTTGACAAAAGCATTTGATAATGTCTTCCATACCGCCATCCTAGACGCCCTTTCTACCCTTAACGTGGGCTCCCGAATCCATAGTTACATCAAGGCTTTTCTTGCCCATCGCACGGCTGAGATCTCATTCGGCACCCTCTCCTCTCCTACTTTCCCTCTTGGAAATCGAGGTACCCCCCAGGGTTCTGTTCTCTCTCCCCTTCTCTTCAACATCACCCTTTTTCCGATGGCACGTGCTCTAGCTAGCATTCCTAACCTCTCCCATGCTTTCTACGCTGATGATATCACCCTCTGGGTGACTACCGGCAATCTTGGTGAGATGGAAGCAGCTCTCCAGGCAGGCGCTAAAACGGTCGCCGATTATGCTCGCACGGTCGGGCTAGCTTGTTCCCCGTCCAAGTCGGAGGTCCTGCTCCTCCTGGCTCGAGGCATAGCTCCAACCTCATCTCCTAACCTTAACGTCACTATCGACGGACATCCCATCCCTTCTGTCTCTTGCATCCGTATTCTCGGTCTCTTTCTCCAATCCAATGGCAAACACACTACTGTCCTTTCCCGCCTTACTACCACCGTCCAGCAGACGGTACGGCTGATCCGACGGGTCGCTAACCGACACTACGGCATGCGCGAGCACGACCTCCGTCGTCTTGTTCAGGCCTTTGTGCTAAGCCGCCTTGTATACTCCCTCCCCTACCTCTTTCTGTCTCGTACCGAGGAAGACAAGGTCAACTGTCTCATCCGCCAAACTTATAAGTCGGCTCTCGGGCTTCCCACTTCCACCCCCACTTCTCGTCTACTAGCGATGGGCGTCCACAATACTCTTTCAGAACTTGTGGATGCCCATCGCGTGGCACAACTCGATCGTTTATCTCGCACCACCCCTGGTAGAGCCCTTCTTACTTCCCTTCGCTTGACCCCTGTCTCCCCTATCTCTGTCACCCATCCCTTGCCCAGCTCCCTCTTCTCCATGCTCACTGTCAAGCCCCTTCCCAAGAACATGCACCCTGAGCATCATGCCGCTCGCCGATCTGCCCGCGCCTCCACCCTCTGGTGCCAGTACGGTACACGGTCTGACGCCGTGTATGTTGATGCGGCACCCTACCTCTCGCATCCCGCCTATGCCCTGGCCACTGTCTCTAATACACGAGCCCCCCTCTCCGTCGCCACTATCCATGCTCTCACTTCCACTGCCGCAGAGGAAGCAGCCATCGCCCTCGCCATTGCCAGCACACCAGCCCTTTTCATATTTAGCGACTCTAAGACCGCAGTCCGCAACTTTGCAAAGGGTAGAATCTCTTCCTCTGCGCTCAATATCCTTAAGCACTCCTCCCCCCCTTCCCGATCTATCCAACTAATTTGGGTTCCGGCTCACGCGGGGCACCCTGGAAATGAGGCGGCAAATTCTATCGCTCGCGAAATGACCGACCGAGCTGGCCCCCTCCACCCCGGGATGGACACGCGTGACTCCCTCCTCACCTTCCATGACATCACCCTCCACTACCGCAACTCCCGATTATCCCTCCCTCCCCCTCACAAGTCCCTATCTAAAATCGAACAGAATACGTGGCGCCATTTACAGGCCCACACTTTCCTCTCCCCTGCACGCCTTGCCCTTATTCACCCCGGTGCCTTCTCGCCCCAATGCACGCTTTGCAGCTCTCCCCGAGCAGACTATGCTCACATTCTTTACTCTTGTCCGGCGCACTTTCCCCCCGTCTCCTGGCAAATAAACAGCCCGCAGCTGTGGGAGGCTGCTTTGGCCAGCTCGGAGCCGCATATTCAACAGCGGCTTACGACCTGGGCAGCGGAAGTCGCCGCCAGGCGTGACCTGGAGGCCACGACCAGCAGCCGGAAGGCCACCCACGGAACGGCGGCAACATAATTTTACTTTTTTTAATTTTTTGGCCTTCAATGAATAAAGTTTGTACCACCACCACCACCTCGCTATCCCTTTGTTTCCGCCGCCCCAGTTCAGGTGCTTCAGATATCAGATAGCAGATACCGGGGCTGGCAGACATCTTTTCCTTTCTTTTGTATATAAATAAAATAACCATTACCACCACCACCACCACCGTGGTAAGTAAAAATAATTCACAAAACGACAAGTAGTTAAGACAAGAGGTTGACTCAAGAGGAGCGAGGAGGCGATCGATGCTCCCTCGTCAATGAATGAGTGTTTTCAGAGTATATATATACCGCGTTCCTTTTCCCTGCCCCGCTCATAGCTTGACAAAAAAATAATAATTATAATAATAATAATAGCAAGGCCTGAATACATTTCTTAATACAAAAGGAAGATGTAACGAGGAGTGTTCGTGCGGTCGGCTTTTTGAAAAGTGATCTGTTGTTGTTGTGGCTGTAGGAAGAAGGAAAAAAAAATGCACGGGCCTGCTACTGGCTCTGTAGCTGAGCCACCTCCGCTGCCTCGTGCAGACAGAAGAGGAAATAAAGAAAGAAAAGGAAGATGGTTGGTTGGTTTGTGGGGTTTAACGTCCCAAAGCAACTCAGGCTATGAGAGACGCCGTAGTGGAGGACTCCGGAAATTTCGACCACCTGGGGTTCTTTAACGTGCACTGACATCGCACAGCACACGACGCGCGCCGCAACAACGGCCGTCGTCCACCACCACCGAAGCGGTGGCGGGTGCAATGACGGCCCATAACAGATAAAAATTTGGCGGCTGGCTAGCCTCCGCCGCAAGCGGCGTTGACTTACCGTCCTAACCCCGTGGGGCCAGGAACTGCCCCGAAAAGTGATCTCGCAAATGCGAAGAGGTAGCATAGAGTATGTCGGAAGCTCCAAGAGCCGGAGGAAAAGGAAAAAACTTCGTATCCTCTCAAAATCTTGCCAGTCGTATTTTACAGCCCGCGACGTAGAAATATCCAAGCGCCCTCCTCGCAGCCAGTGAGGTGACACTTGTTTTATTGAATACGATTTCACGCGTTCTGTTCATGGCCGAACTTGTCTCCTCCAAATGGACACAAAAGCAAATGGGCTTGCGCACATCCCAACACGACTCGGGCAATAAAGGACGGCGCAGTGGAAGGCTCCGGACCACGTCGACACCCGGAGTTTTTGTCGTTATTTTTTTATCTCAGCCATGAATCAAAATCCATAATGAAAGACCAGACATCGAACCTCTTAGTACGGGCCCAAGCACGATCCGGGACAGCAAGTTCAAGCCCGGGCCCGACCCAAGCCCCGCGAAGCAGCTCAAGTCCCGGCCCGGACAGGGCAGTGCTTGACGGTGAAGTGCAGCGCCTACCTTCCCTGGCAATAATAGTAAGTACCTCTACGGTTCCAAATCTTGTCGCGGGCAGAGGGCGATGGCCGTACTCTGAGAACTTATCTACACAGGGACTTCAACGTCATCACGATACCGAGATGTTCAGTATAACGCTCAAAGAGTCGCACACGCGCGCTGTGCAGGCAGCGAAAACCGCTGACAAAAACGCCGCTCCACAACAAAGCAGCAAACAATGTCGCTGCAGGCTTTGGAATATCAATGCAGCTGCGCGGACAGCGAGGCCGAGAAGCAAAGTGACGCCGCCTACATAATAATGGCGGTCTGCGAGGCGCACAAAGGCCGCAGCCACAAAAACCCGTTCGTACAAAACGCAGCCGCGTCGTCCCGATGCGCGACGCCATCTAGACGTCTATACCCGGACAAAAATACACACTGCGCGTGCCGGAGACAAGCGCGAGTAGTGTGAGAGAGCACCGCTAGACAGCGCCTCTAAAGGCAACGTTCTGATCTTACCTACTCCCCCCCCCCCCCCCCCCCCACCCCCCTTAAATTATATTCCTGTAGATGATCATAGATGATCACTCGATGCAAAGCGTCCGCCGAAGAACCGTCGCGTCCATTTCTTACCGAGTTTATAAGGCCTCGGCCGAAGCATCTCACAAAGGCGTATATCCTACACTCGCATAATTTAGGGCAGCGCGCACCACCCCGTGAGCACCAACGGACAAAGCGCGTTTGAAGGGAAGAAAAGGAGAGAGAGAGAGAGTGTGTGTGACTCGACATCGAAAGTCGAAGTGACGGCTCCAAGTGACGCCCGCCCGCGGAGGTATGAGAAGCTCCACAACACTGCGACGTTGAAATACGGACGCGAAAAAAAAAAAAAAAAAAGTAACGCAATATTTCGAAAAAGAAAAACGCAGACGAACACCCAACACGAACCACCGTTCAGCGCTTTCAACGGCGGACTTGCGTGCGTCAAGACGAGGTGCACAAAGGCGGGCGGCTTCAATTTTGCGAGCGCCACCGGCAAAGAGTCTCCCGTCTCTTTTTTCTTTCTTCGAAAGAGAAAAGGCGTGTATCTCTTCGCCTCCACCGAGATCTCACTTCCTTCTTCTCGGTGCTTCTGTCGCGAGCGGTCACCTCACCTTTCAACTGTCCGCGCGCGCGACGAGACAGGCGGCCACTTCCGCACTATTCATACGCAGAGTCCGCCTCCATTCTTTTATTCACTACCGTGGCAGCGACGACGACGACTCGGTGGTGGCGCAGTCCGGCTGGTCCGGCGACTACATACTGACGTTGGCCAACGTTGAGCGGTACGAGACAGGCACACCACGTATATAAGATGCTGGTTGGTTGGTTTGTGGGGTTTAACGTCAAAAAGCAACTCCGGCTTTGAGAGACGCCGTAGTGGAGGGCTCCGGAAAATTCGGCCACCTGGGGTTCTTTAACGCGCACTGACATCGCACAGCACACGGGCACCTTGCTTTTCACCTCCATCGAAAAAGCTGCCGCCGAGGCAGGGATTCGATCCCGCGTCCTTGGGAACAGTAGTCGAGCGCCGTAACCACTGCGCCAACGCCGGTGCATATGAGATGTAATCGAGGCTTAAAATATTCAGTCCTCTAAATAAGAGACACCGTCTAACCTGCAACTCAGTCGAAGGATACTACAGAAGATTTCCTGTTGTCACAACAGAAATTCTGTGCGGTTTTCGACAATGAACCTGTTGTAACAACAGAAATTTCAATAGTAACGTCAGAATTTTCTGTTACAACAGAAAAGTACTACAGGGTTATAGACTACCGAAAAGTACGACAGAAATAACTACAGAACTACAGCAAAGTACCACAGAACTACAGAAAATTCCGACGTCATTGACGACAGAACAAAAAATATTTTGTCGCGCTTTTTACACAGTTGTGTAGATTTTTTTTTTTTTCGACTGGGAAGCGTCATTGGAAAAGAAAGATCGAGAGAGAGAGAGAGATGACGTACGTGGGTGAAGATATTAATCGTGCGGTAAATACGGAATTTCGGCCCGTCTCATCGAAGCGTACATTCATTATTTTTGCTATGGCAGGGTTTTCCTTTAAAAAAGAAAAAGAAAGAACGTTAAACGGGCGGTGCAGCGAAAGAAGGTACGTACGCAGCATAAAGATGGGACAGCACACCGTCCCTTCTCAGAATGTTTGTTTTGCATGCAGCGTCGTTCTACATGCGCTGTTCTTTCTAAGAAGGCCTTGATGCGTGGACGTCGACTCGCCCAAACTATAGATGATTCCGATTTCTAGCACAGCACGCACTGTGCTGTAAACGCCGAGGCAATAGAAGCCTTTCTCACCTTGCAGTCAATGATATATTTTTAAGCACGAAGTAGGAGCCCATTTTCCACTCCTTGAAATATCGCTCCGATAGATGCCACCAGAGCCTTCTAAGGTTCGATACAATATATATATATATATATATATATATATATATAGCAGGTGGGACAGCGGCCAATGTAGCTCTGTTGGAAGAGCACCGGACGCGATATTCGGAGGTCGTGGGTTCGGTTCCCACCATCGGGACGTTGTTTTTCCTTGGAAGAGCACAGGACGCGATATTCGTAGGTCGTGGGTTCGGTTCCCACCATCGGCAGTTTGTTTTTCCTTCTACTTTGTGTTTAATTATCTTTCCCCTAAACGGATTGCAGCACTAATTTATGTGATTACCAAAGTAAAAATTAAAAAAAAAAAACACAAAGTACAATCCCCAATGCTTCCCGTGGCCTCGCCGACTATATATATATAGTACTCCGCTGAAAACTAAGTGATGGTGCGTTGATTTGTAATTGTACACATGCAGCTGGGCCTAAGAGTACCACGAACGGCTTACACCAGAGAAGTTTGCAGCATCTCACCACGGCTACCCATCGAAAATCGGTGGCCATCCGAACACAGCACTTTCCTGTAAAGGGAGGGAAAACTGAAGATGGCTGGTGTGGACTGACCACGCCATTCTAACGACGCGGGACGTACCCCTCATACTAAAAAATATATCGGGAGTTCAAGGAAAAAACGAGACAAACAAGATCAGAACGCAGGCTTCGCATCAACTGGCCGATTTCGCTAGCAAACTCTATGCGACGATGCTGATTTTTAACGGCGTATCCCAGCGGCTAGCTATGATACAACGTACACCATTCGCTTCAAAACGCCGATCACGAAGCCCTTTTGGTGTATAGATGTCACGGGTTTGATGGGGGTAGCGAGGATAAAATATTAAATTCGATTTTCTCAATCATAACTGCGTTTTTAGCCGCTGAACAAACGCCAGAGAACCATACGGGTTCGATTTTCGTTGGGGTTGACAAAAATTACACGGGGTTGTCCTCAATGGCCATTTCGCCGAGGGCTGTATACTAGCGCCACGTACAAAACGAGCGAATCGGCGCACGTACGTGTACATGATCAAAGTGACCGCAGAACGTAGCCCTCAGCGCCTTCCACAACACGTCGCACAACACGCTTAGCGAATCACGCTACAGAGACCGAATGCGTGCGGCGAAGACAGGCCACGTGCCCGCGGCAAAGCATCAGCCACGCTCCAGATGCCACGGCGGCAATAAAGGGAGAAAATGGAAGGTGGAGGGGAAGGGGGGGGGGGGGGGCATATCCCCTATACCCCCCCCCCCCCCCCCCCATAACTTACATATAAGAACGTACATGCGCAACTCCTCCCTCGCAAACGGCTGTTGCGTGTTCGGCGCCCATAATTCGAGCGGCCTGGCCGCGAAAGTCACCTTCACGGGAGGGGGGTATGATCTAGTTGCCGCGCTAACTACTATACGCTCGCGCGGTGATCACGTACCGCGGAAACTGCGACGACAGGGCGGAACGGCGCGCAAAGGTTGAGCGAGACAGGACAGATGTGCATATTTATACACCTGCAGAGACAGGAAACGGCCGCCGCTGACGAACAAGTCGGTAGCATAAACGGGACACTCTTTATCAACACTCTTCTTTATGGACAACATCGTGTGTTTATATGCAGTCAGATAGATAGATGAATTTATTGAAAGTAAAGGCAGAGAGGTTGGCCGGAATGATTAAAATCTGGCCTGCTACTCTGCACTGGGGAAGGGGAAGGAGAGAAGAAAGAAGATGATGATGGGTGACGACGTGGGAGAAGGCATATGAAATATATATATACAGGCACGGCAGAGAGTCAGTGTATGCAATGTGACTTTGCCGATGTCTTCAATGTATACGCCTCACTTGAGGCCGGCACCTGGCGGGTTGCCTGACTTTGTGCCCGACCTACTGTCTGTGTGCCAGTGTGTGTATTATGCGTGCGCTCTTCGTAATTGGTGCGGCATTGCGGGGGAAAAAAACGCTGCGGCGAGGAAAAAAAAAAAAAAAAGGATAGAGACTCCGTGAGAAGCAAGCAGACACACGTACAAAGCGCCAGTTTTGCCAACTCTCCCGCCACATGGGGTATAGCGACCGAGGCTGAATCTGGACATCGAGGGGAATTTTCAACGCCTCTGTGAGACAGGTGTCAGGGCCCCATCAGGAGGCACTAAAGATAAACACAAAATAAAACTAAAGAAACGGATACAGAAGAGTCAGTCGCAATAAAGGCAGAGGGACAACCACAGCGACCCACATCAGCGATTAGCATGACATCTGAGAATGGACGAAAAGTAAGGGGGGGGGGGGGGGGGGGGGACATGACCGCCGATATAGTACTGTCTGACTGACTGAGCTATTCTGCACAGCCCTGCAGTATACTATACTACCACCATCTTAGCGCCATTTGAGGACACAGGCGCTCAGGAAACGCCTGGTAGCAATTAAGTGCAAGTCCAGCCGGCAGTATGGCGACGCCCCGGTCAGGAAATGCCTTTGGTCGAGATGTCACCCAAAACTGGCCTGCCCCCGAGAAAGATCACACTCCAAACTGCCCTTTAAATGCAACGTATTTCAATCAGATCCATTTAACAACAGAGGGGTGCATTGGAGGAAGAGGTACCTATCGTGCGACCTTCGAGAAAACCTCGACTGTCATCCTTATCGAGGGCACTACGCAACGAGCGGTGTTCGGCAGGCGCTGATAGAAGCGAAGGGAGTAGAAGAGCGGCCCAAATCCGCATGCGTGCGCGGTGCACAAAGGGAGCAGCTCGTCGACACTATAAAAGAACCGCGCGTGTAAAATCTGGACAATACCAGCTGATGGTTTCGCTCGCGCTGTGTATACACAGCGCGAGCGAGTATATACACTGGTCACGCCACGGAATTATATGGAAGGCATGAGGTCACACGCTACACTGAACCCGGAGCAGAGCGCGTTCTAGATGCGCCCGCAGAAGGAGAGAGGAAATTGCAGCTGATTAAAACCGACGGATGCCGAGAATTAAGCGGCATTATCTAACTCCGCGAAGTTTCACACAGTTCGTGCCGTGCGTTGAAGTCGGATAAAGCAAAGAGCGAAGACCGCTCAAAGGAGGTCCTCCAACCAACGTGGCGTCGACCAATACTATTGTCTGACACATAATAATTTTTTTCCTTCGCAAATATCGAAGTCATGCTTGCTCTCTGTACGGTTATTCGTGTCACGTGCATACAACAATTCAACAAACATGCCGATAGCCAGTGAGCCAATTTGGAGAATTCATAGCCGTGGCCTCGTGATAGAGCACACTTTGTGACAAAGCACCGCCTCGTCTTCAGGAGGTGGTGGGTTCGACCCGCTGCGGACCGGTTACCCATTAGTATTCCCAAATTGGCACAGTTATGCCACCGCACGGCCTGGTGCACGGCTTGGCAGGATGCATGGCTTGGGAAATGACCTTGCGCCTCCGAATTCCGTCGCTGCGATCTTTGAGCAGGCAACCCCAAAAATGAGCCTAAAGTTTGCTGCATGGGGCCAGAAAAGCGACAGTCTCAGGCCGTTCGCGCCCTGTTGGATTTTTTCCACCTTTGTGACTGCCGCTCGCATGACCGGTAACTAATAAGGGGCGCAACTGAAGTGTACGGAAAATTAGTTTTTGCATCCGGCTTCTCATTGTAGGTAAACAGGCCTCGTTCCGAACGTTGACCGATTCGGGAAAACGACCCCACGGGTCGCCTTTGCAAGTGTGAACACCGGTCGAGCTGAGCGGCTTGGCCGACGTTCGCATGCGACAGCCGGTCGCACGTCCCTGGCGATTCGCCACAACCCCAGGCCGGGGGAAAAAAAACCTTGTATATAAATTAGAAAACCGGTCGGCATTCAAAATGCGAGGCGGATATTCTATGGCGACTGGCGCTTCCGAGTTAACAGGTGTGACGTCATGTACGGCCTGCCTGACCTCTGACATTCCAAAAGTAGAAGACTGGCGAGAGACAACGCTATCATACAAGAAGCTTTTCCGAAAATCATATACGTTGCTGGAGATCCGACGTCTTATATCTGTTCAACAAGTAAACTTGCTTTCGTGGTTTCGTGAGGTTTAACGTCCCAAAGCGACTCGGGCTATGAGAGAACGCCGTAGTGGAGGACTCCGGAAATTTCGACCACCTGGGGTTCTTTAACGTGCACTGAAGTCGCACAGCTTTTCGCCTCCATCGAAAAGCGGCCGCCGAGGCCGGGATTCGATCCCGCAACTTTGGGAACAGTAGTCGAGCGCCGTAACCACTGCCCGGCGGGGTTAAACTGATGCAGATGGAATGGACAGCAGCCATATAACGCTGGCGGATACCGTAGAACAAGGATTCCGGCATATCCGACGGCGATGAACAAGGCCAGCATGAATGAGAGAGAGAGATTGGAAGACGAAACACGTGGGGGGGTAGCGCAGGGTCGGCCACTTGGGCAACGGTGCTGCGTACGCAGTGCAGTGGAAAGAGCATCGAGGCCGCGTTCGGCGGTGGTGGGGTGACCGCGCCACCCAAATCCACTTTCGCCGGAGTCGCGCGACCGGGCCGGAGGCTGCCGGTTGTCCAACGCGAATGCGGGCGGCGCGGGGCCGCGCGCGCTCTCCTCCGAGCAGCGGGTCTCGCACCCCCCCAACGCGCGCCTGGTTTATTCACATGACCAGTGTTCGAGAAAGTTTTTTTCTAGCACAGCGGGGGAATTTATTGAAGAAAAGGGTTTGTGCGGCCCACTATGGTGGCCTCGTTTACGAAGCTCAGTCAGCTCCGATCTGCGGTCGTATACCACCCGGTTCTCGGAGGACGTCCCCATCCCGGTGGCGCGCTGTCTATGACCTCTTGGATCTCCACTGTAGCAAGAAAACTTCTAGAACACCATACCAAAAGGAGAGAGTGACAGAGCAATACTTGCACTCATCTTCTAGCCCCCTGTCCGAGGCGGCTGGCACACAACACATTTATGAGGACCAGTCGGAAAAAAACTACAGAACCATGTCAAAAATACGACAAAATGCTCTGTAGTTATATCGTAAGCGTCAGGTTTTTCTGTAGTTCTGTGGTACTTTTCTGTAGTTCTGTAGTTTTTCTGTAGTATATTTTTGTTGTCTATAGTTCTGTAGCACTTTTTGTTGTAACTACAGAAATTTCTGATGTAACCACAGAACATTCTGTTGTCACAACAGATTTCCCATCAAAAATCGCACAGAAATTCTGTCGTGACGACAGAAAGCTTTCTGCAGTTTTTTTTTTTTTTTTCCGACACTAGCGCACGTATCTTTTCGTTCGAACACATACATTTAGAAACGGTTTTCTCAAAACTGCGCGAGAATGTACCTTTCTGCTATTTAATATGCTGAGATGAAACTGGAACACCGCCTTCTTCTGTGGAATGTCACCGGCTTGCCTGTGCACGCATTGTTATTTCCCTAGTCGAAAAAAAATCTACGGAACTTTATCAAAGAAAACGACAAAATAGTCTGTAGTTCTGACGTCTACGACAAAATTTCTGTCGTAAATGTAAGAAGTTTCTGTAGTTCTGTACAACTCGTCAGCGGTATTCTTTGTCTGTAGATACCTTTCTGTAGTCTTTAGTTCAGTACTACTTTCCTGTTAACTACAGAAATTCTGTCGTGAGAAAAGAAAATTTTCTGTATTTTTTTTTCCCCGACTGGGGCATATATTTATTCTTGCAAACACTTGTAATTGCTTTTAGAACCGAACAAAGAGCCTCGTAGCGGCAGTGCAGTGGTTAGGGTGCTCGACTGCTGTGCCCAAGGATGCGGATTCGAATCCCGACCGCGGCGGCCGCTTTCCGATCAAGGCGGAAAACGAGGCGCCTGTGTGCTGTGCGATGTCAGTGCACGTTGAACTCAGGTGGTCAAAATTTCCGGAACCCTCCACTACGGCGTCTCTAATGGCCCGAGACGCTTTGGGAAGTCAAAGCCGAAAACCAAATCAAACCCTAAAACTTAACCAAACACTTATATTTGTGAAATTTAAAGTGAAAACCTTTAATGGTTCATGCTATCGCGGACAAATTGTGTCCCGCTTTTGCGGCGGATCTGATTGACAGAGGCGGGATGACGTCATATAGGTATCGACCAATCACAGAGCACCACCACAGTATGCGCGAATGCGTGCCTTATATGAACATATACCAATCAATGATCAATTACCAATTAATGATTAATTAAATAATTCATTATTTGACTAATTAATGACTAATCATTTTGGTAGCTAATTAATTACCTACTTACTAACCAATCAATCAATTAATTATTTATTAGTGCCAGTTGCGTAGCAGAATGCGGCACTCAGGTTTTCGCAATTCACTACTTTAGTCGCTAAAGTCCCTCGTAATTATTTATCGTGCTACTCTCGCTAGTATATACTTGATCTGCAGTATTTAAAATAAGAAAGAGATGGGCAAGGGCGCACCTTCCATGGCAGCAGAGGCACGTACACTACACAACGCGGTTCGCAAGAGAAGCTTCTCAGCGTAGCGAGATTGCTCACTTCCCTTGTTTTCTTGAGCGTTATCTGTGGTACTTAATTTAATTGATGCGCAATGAAAGCGCTTGCCTCGAGTACGCGTGTGACGCTCCAATGACGAGTACTGGCTCTGACAGGTTCATGAATGGACGCCATCGCCCCTCGCGCAAGCCAGAAATACGACTGCGCATATTCGCTCGAGTTGACCGCGAGGCCGACAAGATTTCGCGACTGCTCTGTCAGTGCCGCCTCCATCTTCTGGGGGGTCATAAAACATAAGCAAAAAATAGTTTTTCAATGAATGAATCCCATATCATCTCATACAAATACCATTAAACTTATGAGAAATATATGGAATTGCATGAAATTTGTATGAGTTTAGTATAAGTTCAATATGAGAAATCTTGGTTTGGTTTGTGGGGTTTAACGTCCCAAAGCGACTCAGGCTATGAGACGCCGTAGTGGAGGACTCCGAAAATTTCGACCACCTGGGGTTCTTTAACGTGCACTGACATCGCACAGCACACTGGCGTCGCTTTTCGGTGGATTCAATTCCGCGTCCTTGAGCGCAGTAGTCGAGCGCCGTAACTACTGCGCCACCCAGCCGGGGCCAATATGAGAAAGTTGTTTGCAATGGCCGACTGACTGCCCCTCTATATCCCTAGTGAAATAACCGTATGAGTCAGAATCACCTCAATATGAAAAATCTGTATGAGGTGACTCTGACATACGATTTCACTAGGGATATAGAGGGGCAGTCAGTCGGCCATTGCAAAAAAGCCGTCTTCGTGGATGCCCTCGTCCACTGCTTCCCACTCGTTCAGACATGGAGTTAACTGCGTTAATCCGAATAACTAACTCGAGTTAACGATCCGTCCTACGGGGAAATCATGAGAAAGTAAAGTAACCAGTTTTGCGCCTTTGCTACATAAACTCGCGCTCTGTTCGCGGTTAAAACGGATTCCATAGAATTGGCTCAGCAATATTTCATAATTAGTGAAATCTTGATGTGCTTGTTTTCGCGCCTTCACTGCAGTGAAGCAAGTCTCCCCTGTACTGATGTGCGCGACGGTGAAGCCGCGCACCCAGGCAGCACAGTATACAGCGGGGAAAAAATAATAATAATGATGATAATTGGTTCACAGGAAAGGAAAGGTGCAGTATCTATCACACTAGTCATTGTGGACACCTGCACCGCGCCGTAAGGGAAGGGATGAAGGTCGGAGTGAAAGTGGAAAGAGGGAAAGAGGAGCCGTAGTGGAGGGCTACGGAGTAATTTCGACCACCTGGGGATCTTTAACGTGCGCTGACATCGCACAGCACACGGACGCCTCTTCGTTTCGCCCCCATCGAAACGCAGCCGCCGGCAGTCGGGTTCGAACCCGGGTACTATGGTGCCTAAGGGGAACAGCACGTCTAGAACGTGTACACCAAAACGAGTCAAATTTGCGTGATTAGAACCCTGAGCACAATCCGCGCAGCTCTGCTTTCATTCATGAACGCTGGCTTTTCATTCTCGAAAATACTTCGGCATTCCTACATCACACTGAAAAGGGGCATGACGCAACCTCTAGAGGCCTCCGCTCACAAGGGATCGCAAGAGCGACGGCGAAATCTACCCCAAGAACGCACTGTGAACGCGATCGGTGCGAGAGGAACCCGCACAACCACTACCGCCAACGCAGATTTGTCCTCCGCCACGTGGAACTCCGGAGTCCTGATACAGGATGCCGCAATGATGTCGTGCACGCTTCCGGACGGCAGCTCGTGTTCGAGGCGGAATTCCGAAACGCGAATCCCTGACGCCAGACATTTGCGTCGACGTTACTTTCTTTTTTCTTTTTTTGCGCATGCGTCGACGTCGGATCGCGTTCCATCCGCCCAGCGTCCAATCGCATCTCCATTTCCGGCGAAGTTCGTCGCGCACAGTGTCGGTATGCGAATGTAGCGTTGGCAAGACGACCCCGAGACTGTCCCCGACTTGCTCCCACACTACTACCGTCAGGCGAGGCCTGTCAGGTGATGAGAGCTGTCACAGAACCGGTCACCGTCCCAGGCGTCGAGCTTCGGAAGGGCGGATTTATACTCGACTTATTTGCGTCATTCATGTCTAGGATTTAGTGCCGAAAGGTTGCTATGCTATGATTTTCTCAACGGAAATTTCCCGCCAGACAAAACACTCGCGAGAGTGCCTTATCTGCCTCTAAACCTAAGTAACAAAATGAAGCGTCTTGAAATCCGTACCTATGCGGAACGTGACGAACGATCGTCCGCTTTTGCGGAGGCCGGTTTTGTGATAACGTGCTCTCTCCACCGGCGGACCGTGGCACATGTGAGGACGACATGTTACCGACAGATACTGATGTAGCCAGTCGACGCCAACGAACAATAGGCAGAAGGGAGCGCATTCGAAGAAAGCCTGAACAGCGTCTGTCAAAGATGGCAAAAAAAAAAAAAAAAGCGTCTGTAAGCTCTCCGCGGTGCATGCCTTTCCCGCAGCTCTAGCATATCGCGGAGAAGCTCGTTGCTTTCACCCTTCTCCTTCCCTCTTTTTATTTCTTTTTTCTTTGCCTCCTCCCGCATTCCACCGCGCAGCAATGGTGTAAAAGGTGACAAGTTAACGACACACACACACAAAAAAAAAGAACGAAAGGAAAGTCGCGACCCCTAGCTGGATAATAATAAATAACCTCGGGCCATCGACACTGCTGAGCGCTTTCCATAGAAATAAGACAAAAAGAAAGGGACTCATCATACTTTCCCCTTTGTCTCTCTTGGGGCGAATAAGTGTGTATTATGCTCCAATTGATGCACTGCACGACTCCAATGGACCAATGGGGGTACTGAGCTGCTCCAATGAGGGTAATACGTTGCTCCAATGACACCCACGGTCACAAGCAATCGCTGACGCCAAGGTGCGCGCCAGGAAACTACACAATCAAGCTGACTTCTCAGTTGTTTTTTCTCTTCCCCCGCACTTCACTACTTTGTCGGACTCGGTATTGGTATTTCACTACAACGGACAACCAAATTAAACTGTTCTTCACTGCTCAGCACAGCCATCAAGGTAGTATCTTGAAGCACGACACTTTTTCTCCACTACGCCGTGCAGCGCAACGACGTGGAAACATAAGGGCCAGATAGTGGGAGCAAACTATAGCACAGGACGAATGAAAAGGTATCTGAATATATGCGCGGCCAGAATGACCCAGAGCAGACAGACAATCGTGGATGGTACTGAAAGTATCGCAAAAGTTGGCATAAATTTCTTGTAAACTGACATATACCGCTAAGTTTCTATAGATCCTTGTATAGTAGTCCTTCCTTTATAACTATTCTTTCTCACTGCAGGCATGCTAACAGACCCGAAGGAGTCTGTCCGAGATCTACAACAGACTGCTCAACGTTTACGGCGGTAACAACACCGAGTTTAATAGCAGCGATCGGCACAGGAAGTTACTGTGACTGTTCTTTTTTTTTTTTTCGGTGTGACAAGGGTGTCATTTTCCTTGATTTTCTTGAATGTGGCCGTACCGTGGTCAGCCAGGCAGTACACTAATACTCTTATTCAAGTCGTAAGAAGGAAGACACAAAAAATGAGTTGAGGTTTAGCTCTGGTTAACCCTAGTTGAATTGCGAAAGCAACGGCGGAAGCTTCTTTTGCTTGCCAAATTGTTCCCCTATCACGCCCTTAAGGTGCTACAATATTGGGGACACTTAAGCTTATCACTAAAGGGTATGAGGCGAGAGCGTAAGCTACCAGCCCACATGTAAAGTCACGCTTCATCCAAGCCGTATGGACGTATACTGCGTGTCGTAGAGGTAACGAGAATGCAAGTGGTTCAGGCAGGCTGATTCTGATATCACCCTCCCATATGAAAGGAGCGCCCCAAGTTGGCAGCTCCTGACCGTGGCATAGGGGTAACGTGAATTCAAATATCACGGCAGGTTGACCTTTTTATGAAGAGACCGTAGCTACGCCTCTTCACGGTGTAGCTGCGGCCAAACGAGGTATCGATTTGGCTGTCGTAATAAAAGTAAACTTCAGCAATGTACTTCACTTCTGGCACAACCCTCGTATTTACAAGGCGGGTGGACAGACAGAGACAGGCAGACCCAGGAGAGTTGCTAAGAACAGATAGATGCAGTGAGAAGCGGTACAGATAAAATTTACACAAACGAACTTAATTTGTGCACAGAAGTTGACAATAACTGCGTATATTTTTGTGGAGATGAAAGAAATTTCCTACAAGGCATACTAGTGTGTTGAATGCCCATGTTCTGCTAGCTTTCACATTGAGCTGGAACCCAGAAGATGAACATGTAGGCACATGTAGACACGCGCCAACGTACGTATACACAGAACCGAGGCATACAAAAATACATTTGCATACACAGACGGCCAGACACGCGCGCAGGTGGAAACAACGCCAGCGAACAACCGGCTGATCCCGCAGTCCCCTCGAGCCCAGTGCATGCAGACAACCTACTAATCTCCACACTGTGTGACAGCGCGAACAGAACGGAACCGTGCTACACAATCCAGAAGCGACCAGCATGAACAGAGAAACAAAAAAAAAAGGCAAAAGAGGAACAGCGAGACAGGTGAGCGGCGGCGGCCAGGAAACCCGGGCCCGCAAACAAAAACAAAAATCTGGGCGACACGTGCGCTCACAAAAGGCGCGGGAGATGTAATCGGCAGCCCAAACAGCCTGCAGGAGGAGAAGGAGGGGGATCGCCCCAATCAGCGATATGAAAATCGCCGCCGCCTCCGCGAACGTTCGTACCGCGTTGGCCCAGCAACTACTTTCCCCCGCTTCCGCAAACTCTCTCCGAAACCCTGAGGAAATAATCTACAGTGCCGTCGAGTATACAACGCTGAGCACGCGTGCCGAAGACATCGGCACGGAAACTCCGAAGCGAAGGGATAATTAGGAAGCATACACCCTGCAGCTGTCAGTCGACTCCCATCGCACTCCTCTTGCCTGATTTACACCCTTTGTTCTGTGTACACCGCCCAGCTGTCTCGCGGAGGGAGTACATACACACCGTGAACTACGGAGTATGTTCCGACCTCCAACGAACACGGAGTTATTCTTATCGGTGGGAAGCGGTTACACCGCACTGGGATTCGGAATCGTGGTGAGATGCCCGAATAGAGGAGAAGCGTCGGGAGCCGCTTTTTAGATATTTTACCATTTTCACCCTTGCATTATTGGATCAGCGCATGGAGCAACGGAAAGAGAGGACGCTACTGAACTGAAAGGAATGCACCGTTTCATGGCGAGGGCGGGTGTTAATGAGAAGGCAACAGATGGTCCTTCAAGGAGAACAAGCACCAAATTCTTGCTTGTACGTTTTGTATTTTGAAATGATGCGATCGCAGTATGCATTGATCAGCACGTGGCAACCTCTAGCGACCGGAAGATGAGTTTGTTTCACGCATCATACGACCGACATAGACTTATGTTACACGTTACAACCTTTCTTCGTTGCGATAAGCGTCCGTCAGAGAAATTCCATAATAAATCATTAAGCGACCGTAGGCGTAATACAGGAGGCTAAGGGTATATTCTGGTGTATAATTCCTCACTGCCGACAATGAAACCTGCAATTAAAATTACGACTCGAAAATAAGGTGCCTATATCTTTTCAGGGTGCGGGACATGCTTCAAGAGAAGGCAATCATATAGCAGGGGCGTTAAGGAGTGGTGGGCCGGTGGGATTAGGAATGTTGAGGGATATGGTGGACGCTACGGTGGCACAGGATGACAGGTTTGATAGAAGGGATGCGAGAGAGGCTTCTGTCCGGCAGTTGATGCAGTTAGGCTGGTGACGATAGTGGTGATGATGATAATGATAATGCGCCGGCCCCGCAACGCCTCGACAAGCCGATCAGCGAAATAGATTGAAGAAAAGCAAACGTGCAGCAAAGAAGAAAGGAAACTGTCCTTTTTTTTTTCTTACTATCGCTACGGCGATTCTACTCACAGATACTGTCTGGTGCTTCAGAATTTTTGACTGCTTAAGGGGCCGTTACATCCGTCTAAGATAAATGTTGTTGTTGTTGTTCTTGTTGTGGCCGTAGGAAGAAGGAAAAGAAAATGCACGGGCCTGCTATTGGCTCTGTAGCTGAGCCACCTCCACTGCCTCGTGCAGACAGAAGAGAAAATAGAGAAAAAAAGAAAAGAAAGATGGAGAGAAAGACGCGCGCCGCAACAACAGTCGTCGTCCACCACCGAAGCGGTGGCGGGTGCAATGACGGCCTGCAACAGAAAAAATTCGGTGGCAGGCAAGTCCCCGCCGAAAGCGGCGGTGACCTACCTGTCCCAACTCCATCAAGGGAGTCAAAGCTGAATGCATCACTACGAAGAGCCCATGGTTGCAACACGGAACTGCGCGGACTCCCACAGCGGACATCTGGAAGAAGGAGCGCAACACGTGTTCAACATGCTCGCAATCGGTTACTTCTTCTGTCTTCCTTTTTTTTTCGGGGCCACCAATCCACGCACCTCTTTCCCGGTTTAGAAAGGGGGGGGGGGGGGGGGGTACAGCGCCGACACTAACCCTGTTGAGCACCGGTGGACGAGCGCCGTCGGTAAACAAAGAAAACCGAAAATGGTCGAACTGGAAAGGACGCACCGCACGAGTCTAAATTCGACCCAGTGGAGATCCGGGCCCGCGGCTATAACGAGATCACCTGCGCCAAAGCACACACGCACATATAGACGCGACGGGAAAAAAAAACTGCGTCAGCCGTAATACACAATGCTACGGCACCGAAGGCGTGCTCCACGCTTTTGGTCCGAGGCCCCACGAAGGAGCGTCGAGGCAGACGCGTCCAACGTGAATGCGTGCGGCGCGTGCACGATCGGCCCCCCACCTTCCGGGTTCAGGCAGCGGGCCGCCGCAAGGACTGGCTATCAGTGCACACCCTCATCACGGCGTTTAAAGGAATACGTGCAAGTTTCCAATAGAGGCCACTCTCCCACGGCTGCTTTCCAGTGCTAAAGAAGCGGAAAGAGTACAATCCCAAATTTTCGTCTTGCGCACGTGTACTTTCCTCGAAATGATACTTCGCCGGCAAATAGCCGATCATTAAAATTACGATCTCGTTCCGCTCCCCGCTTCACTGCCAGCAGACGAACAGTGGGACTCTCCCCTGATGGGGCTGGGACAGGTAGGTCACCGCCACTTGCGGCGGGGGCTGGCCTGCCACAGAATTTTTATCTGTTGTGGGCCGTCATTGCACCCGCCACCGTTTCGGTGGTGGGCGACGGCTGTTGTTGCGGCGCACGTCTTTTTCTCCCTCTTCCTTTTATTTCTTCTCTATTTTCTATTTTGTCTGCACGAGAGAGCGGAGGTGGCTCAGCTACAGTGCCAGTAGCAGGCCCATGCATTTTCTTTTGCTACTTCCTACAGCCCCAACAACAACAGTATAGTGAACAGGACGTCAAAGTTGACGTCGGCTTACTTGAGAAACGCACATTAAAAGGACGCTATTTTAGTTTGATTTGATTTGTGGGGTCTAACGTGTCACACCGACTCAGGCTACGAGAGACGCCGTATAGTGGAGCACTCCGTAAATTTCGACAACTTGGGGTTCTGCAGCGTGCACGGACAACGCACAGCCCACGGGCGCCTTGCATGCTTTCCGCTTCCATCTAAAAGCGGCCGCCGCCGGTATTCGATCCCGCATCCTTGGACACAGTAGTCGAGCACCCTAGCGATGTGCACAAGCGCGGCGGGGCGTCGGACGCTATTTCAGTAACGAATTAACATGCTAACAGTACGTCATTGCAAGACTACAAAAAGCGTGCAGCAAAGCACAACGCTGAAGACGCGACTTCTGCTGCTGCCCGCTAACCTCGGCACAGAGTTTTGTGGAATGCAGACCGCACGAAAAAAAAAATTGCCCACGATTACGTTACTTCCTAATGCGAAATTTGAGTGCAGCTTATCAGCTGTTTCACCTTTCCGATAGATTGAGACAGATTTCGAGCAAGACACGTATGTACAATAACAGAAAACTTTTTATTTTTCACATGTATTCCTTCAAGAAACACTCCAATAACAGTTCTTGGCTGTCATGAAAGAAACTTTGTGGTCGGAGAAAAAAAGAGAGCAATTGAGTTATCGCAAGGTTGCGGGAAGCAGCGCGTGGACCCATAGAAACATTGAGCGACGAACAGATAGCAGCGACTAAATGCCGCTGACGCCGCTAGCGAGTGAGAACGGGATGCACGCACCGTGATCCGCTGACAGCGAGCCGGCTTTTCGGCAACCGGAGAGCACCCTCGGCGTCACGCAGTAAGAGGGAGGAACCCCTCCTTCCCTTTTCTGCATGTCGGCGACGGTGTTCTACGCAGTCACGTTGTTTTGGCTCGCTAGCGGCGGCAGCGGCATCGGTCAGTCGCTGCTAGCGCTGCCTCCGGCGACCCCCTTTCCCCACCCTCTTCCTTTCCTTGTGTTCTCCAGTTGCTGCGCGCGCTCCTGCCCCCATCGTTCACCGCTTAGTGTACCCCCCCCCCCCTTCCCTCTTCCTGCGAGGCTCCGGTTGCCGAAGCGCCGGCTCGAACTGAGGAGATGAAAGGGGGACGGTGCTGGTTACGAGGCCGACGCGGTCGACGCCGACGACGACGCGAAAACTAGGGACGGGCGCCAAAGAGCTGCGCTCTAAAACAAGAACAGACCAAGCTTTCGCCCGCCACCTGCCTGGAACTAGCTCAAAAACTCTTGCCCGAGAAAGCCACGGCGCGCCGTACACCCCGCTCGCGCGAGTCCGTCGCTGAATGAGCTGCACGCAACTCCGGGAGGAGCGCGTTTTACATACACGACCCATTTCCCTACAATTCCCGCTCTCTCCGTTGGCCGCCAGATGCGGATGGCGATCAGATGGCAGCGCAGATAGCATCCGCCTCGGGCACCTCAGGGGAGAAGTACGAAGGGTGAAGGGAGGTGGGAAGAGGTGGAAGTAGCAGAACGGCAGCGCACCCCGAACGACCGCGCAGGCCGGCTCCGCGCGCAACAGGGCACGGTTACCCAGTTTACATTCCCGAGGGCCGGAGTGCGAACCGCTGCACTATTTTATTTACACTACTCGGAAAAGCCCGATGTATTGAGACTTTGAAATCAAGCGAGAAAAAAACTTCGCTGCCACGCCATGCGATTCCACCCTTCAATGTGTCGGGCAAATTTTCCACTTCGGGAACTCAGGATGGTACAAGGCGCCAACCGCGGGGTACGCTGGGATATGCGAGGTCCGAGAAGTCATTCTTATTGAGCGGCATATGATTCCTAGGTCTATAACGGTTTCAGCCTTTGTTCAAATGGTGTGTCAGTTACACCCCGGCTTATTTTCCTCAAGTGTTACTACCCTCTGGCTGCTTCAGGACTCGAACGTCAGGAGGCTAGGCGTGCTTCCTGCGCCTATGAGAGAAACTGAGATCTCATTTCGAACTATTCCCAGCTCTAAACGTCTATCGTGAGGAACTACATTCATTGTGTTATATTAAATTTGAATTATATTACAAATAATTATATTAATTTGAGGTCGTAAGCTGCCATGTAAATGTGAAAGATCATCCTAAGTAGATATAAAGTCATGCTTGAACAAAGTCCTACGGAGGAGCTTCCGTATATAGCATAAGGACGCAGTGTCTAACTTGAGGAAATTTAAGATCGTGAAACGTTGCGTGCAAATCCCACCGTCCAATTTCAGTGGCGAAGCCAGAGTCAAATCTGCCCGCCAAATCTGCCACTTCGTGTGATCTTATGACGTCACACGACCCGAAGACCGATCAGTGCACGCGTCCACGTTTTCTGCCAACTATACCACTTGCCTAAGACGTGCAGCCATCCATTACAATTATTGTTCCTGTCCGTGATATATTGTTCGTGAAGTTTTGTTCTTTTTTTTTTTCTCCTTTCAGTAAATAGAGCTTTCTCGTCATAAAATGCCTATTTTAGTTTTGGTAATAAACATAAATATATAGCTGTACAAAAACAACCCTAAAATCGATTTCAAAATTAGAAAGAACAAAACTGAACCAAACCATGTCCTCCAGTATGTCTCTAATACCTACAATGTATGAAGGAGCACTGAACAAGGATAAAAGGGGTACGCCTCAGTTCGCAGGTCGAGACAACGTTTCGACAATTGGACTGGTCTTCGTCTGTTACCTGCAAGTTACAAAGCTGAATAGGCGTTCGAAGGTATCAGTACATGCAGGCTGCATCCTGACAAGGTCATAACAGAACGGGCGCGGCCGAAACCGGCGAAGAATCCCGGAAGAATTGGGCGCGCTGCGCGCAGACCTTCCAGGAGAGGCGACAATCGATGATCGATCGACCCTAATACAATACCAGCGGCTGCCTTCTCGAAATACATCGTACTGCCCGATTGGAGCGTTGCTGCTCCAACGACATCCACGCCAGACGTGAAACAAAACGGCGATCAGACGCGCCATGTCGACACGACACGACCGAGGAAAAGAACAAGCGTGGCCTTGAGAGTGCTTTTGGCGCCTACCTTTGCCGTTCTTCGGTTGAATACACCGCCGACCACGCGCAGCTCTCCCTCATCCGTGAACAGAGGTGAGACCATGCAACCGTACTTCGCGCGCTTTCCTTCCTGCGTCTCAGCTGGACGCGACACGGTGAAGCTGAATGGAGAACAAACGCGGACTCCCGACTCCCTCCTCCCGTGGTTATGGCGCGCTGACCGGAAATCGAAAGCGGGTCACGTGAGCTCCCCGCAACCTACACTCGAGGCAGAGCAGGCAGCCAGGCCAACGTCCCTCGCACCACCCAGTCACACTCACTTCTTTCGCATCAGTCGTTGCGTAGCGCGCGAAAGTATACATCTGACAGCGAATAATAATAATAATAATAATAATAATACTAATAATAATAATAATAATAATAATAATAATAATAATAATAATATGGGATTTAACGTCCCAATGCGACTCAGGCTATGAGAGACGCCGTAGTGGAGGACTCCGGAAATTTCGACCACATCGGGTTTTGTAACGTGCACTGACATCGCACTGTACACGGGCGCCTTGATTTTCGCCTCCATCGAAAAGTGGCCGCCGAGGCCGGGATTCGATCCCGCGTCCTTGGGCACAGTAGTCGAGCGCCGTAACCACTGCACTACCCCGGCGGGGTAATAATAATAATAATAATAATAATAATAATAATAATAATAATAATAATAATAATAATAATAATAATAATAATAATAATAATAATAATAACTGGTTCTAGTATCTGTTACACTTGTTTCTGTGGGCACCTGAACCGCGCCGTAAGGGAAGGGAGGAAGGTGGGAGTGAAAGTGGAAAGACAGAAAGGGGAGCCGTAGTGGAGGGCTGCGGAGTTATTTCGACCCCCTGGGGATCCTTAACGTGCGCTGACATCGCACAGCACACGGACGCCACTCCGTTTCGCCTCCATCGAAACGCAACCGCCGATGATCGTGCCCTTGATTCCTCGATCACAACGATATAACTGCCCGACAGAGGGGCACAAGCATTCCAATGCGTTATAAAACGGGACACCACGGCCACGGATGCAAACGCGACCGGCGCGTGTCCCCCTCATCGCGTCCTGGCTCCGAAGCAGGACGACTCCCTCATCCGACAGAGACAGCCCGAGAGAGTGGGGCTCCACGGCCCCGGCACAAAGGGCCACGGCGTCAGCAGCACAAAGCGAAACGGAATAGGGGGCCACGAAACGATTTCAGCCGACGGAGCGCGCGCGCGCGCGCTGCGGCTAGTCGCAGAGCACCCTGCATGCCCGTAAGCGCGTGGGTCGCTTCAAAAACGAAAAAAGAAAAAATAAAAAAACCCCGCGAGCGTACTCTTTTTCTGACGAATCTCCGGGGCTTTGGCGGGCAAATAAAAAACATCAAAGTCGCCAGGCAGGTCTCAACTGGCGGGACAGCGATCAATGCGAGGAAGCCGGCACGCGTTGTGTGTATATGTATACCCCCGATTCAAAGCGACGCTCGGTGGAGAGTGGGCGAAATGAAACTAGGCATAACGAGGACCACGCCTAACACCGAATATCATATACCACACGTAGCATAGAGCGCAAGCTAAGCCACTTGACAGAATGCAAATGTACCGGTAGACCAAGCCGACCAATTAGGACGGATAAATTTCGCTAACGAGGTCTGCATGTTTTCATGCCCTGTCGCAATTCAATTGAGATCGTAGTTTTGGAGGTCTCAAAGCATGTGTCCATGCAACACGTGGGAAAAGTAAGGTCCTGCACGCGCTGTACCCAGGGGTCCGCCCCATAAAGCAAACTTTCTAGTGATGAACTACAATGTACCCTGTTTTTCATGCGAATAAAACACTAAAACATTCTGTGTACTATACACCACTGATGGCCCCTCTCCACCATCCCCACTCTCCGAAAGTTCCATACAGAGCTAACCCTTGCTGTGCCAGCCATAAATTGCAAACGCACTGAGCCAGGCCAGTGGCACCAGCTGAGCAAACTTAGAACTTCGTCGCAAAGATCACTGTCAGCTTCCCTATAGCGCTGTGCAGCCGCGCGGTCTGAACTAAATATAAAGAATTATCACCGCAAAAAGCCATACCCACAAGATATGCAATAAACATAAAAAAAGAAACAATTCAATTAGTTAAACTAAGGTGCGCGCTTCCAAGATGACCGTCAGGAAGGAAATAAACTAGAAATAAACATAAACATTGTCGTTGTATTTCATTTTTGAATCACCTATACTTCCTCAGTCTTCCGTTAGGTCGCTGCAAGTCGGCCTAAATGACTAAATAACGGGCAAGAAAGGTGATAAACTATTATGGCAATGATGAACAGCTTATGCAGCCAATACAGTGAATTAGAACTGGCTCCTCGTGGAAAGTAAAAGGGGAGAAAACGAATACGAAGCGAGGGTAATAACGCGGACTAAGAGATCCGAGATAAGAGATGCAGAGAGCAGATATAGGACGAGCGCGTAAGAGATAAGAGGCAGGGTGAATGATGGCGGCCCACGGCGAACAAATGCAGCCAAAAAAGCGAGCGAAAAGCGCTCATTCTTCCATGGCGGGCATAGTCGATCGGAAATGCCCTCGTGTTAGCGTTTTTCCTGACTTTCAGAAAAATGGCATGATGACTGCTTGGAACATGCAGCGTAGAGGACCGAAAGGCAGGACCTTCGCTGCATGTCTGGGGCAAGCAGGTCGGAATAAAGACCGGTATACGCGGAATACCGCCTTATATCGCGTAGCGACGGCGAAGTGCGGCGAATGCGTTAAGTTTCAATCGTTTACGCTCCGCTGCGAAGGTATAGCGTGCTGCCCTTCGAAAAGCTGTCTATCGCAGGGCTGCTGGCTTTCTTTTGCTAATGCCGAAGAATAATAATTATAAAATCTAAGGCCTACAGAACGTTGCGCCGAAGTGGGCTCACGTGACCTTGTTTCGCTCAGCCCCTACCACCAAATGTGCTAAGAGATATAGGGACTGATCTCCGCAACAGGACTTCGGTTTCATAGTGCCATCTTAACAACAAATTATTCAGTCCATGCCACGCTGCATACAAAGTGCGCTGAGCCCTCCGATCTCATAACAGACGCAGTGACCAAGTCATCGAGGCTGTGTTGAAAAAAAAAAAACTGTGAATCTATGCCCCGCCGTTCTCTCCCCCAAGCAACGAGGCAAATAGGTATTGGGAGGACCCAGTGTTGGAGGTGCGAAACACGAGCACAGCCACGCTGGGACGCAGACCTACCGGAAAAACACTCAGGCACAGGGACACAGGCACGCGATGCTGGGCATGTCGCCGCGTACCTCTGCATATGCGATGTGGCCCGGTTTACCCGTGTCACTTTGTGGCGTGTGCCCTTAATTAATGCGCGCACAGTGGTTAAGCCGCTCGGCTACTGAGCCGGAATACCCGAGTTCGAACGCGGCAGCCGCTGCCTCGTTTCGATGGAGGCCTGTATAAGACGATCGCAAGCTCTTGATGTCAGTGCGCGCTAAATATCCCCCGGTCGTCGAATTGAATTCGGTGTCCTCCATTACAAGACGACGTCCCTCATAACCTCAAGTCGCTTCAGAACGTCAAATCACAGATATTTAAACACACACAACACGAAACCAACACTCGCGACAGTTCACAGGCACAGATGGAATAGCTAGGGACAAAAGCACAACGAACGAGAGCACAGACATGGGGAAAGAGGCACGCGTCACAAAGCTTCCCACAGGAAACAGGGACAAGCAGGCACGCGCCGGAAAAGGACACATTCCCAGAGGAAACAGGGACACAGGCACAGAGCATAGGAACGCGCAGGAAAACAGCATATTTCTACAAGAAGCACGGACACGGGCGCAAAGAACAGGAGCATAGGCACGGGGACGCAAACACGCGTCGCAAAACGAGCAAGGCGTTCAAAACAGGACAGCGCCAGCCAGTTCCGTCGGTTTGACGCGCAAAGGCAAGATCAACAACGCAGAAACAACAACACTGCCGGCGGGCGCGAGCGATAGCAATCGCACGGCCCAGAGAATCGGAAAACGGGATAAGAGAGATGAGAGGAGGGCGTCCCTCATTTGCAGCGCCAACGATCATCAGGGGCGGCCCCGGACGGGGAGAGGACTGTCCCTATTAGCATGGCGACGGCCTGCTTGTTGTTGACGGTGGCGCCACTCTCTTCTCTCATCTTTTTTTTTTCTTGAACTTTCCGTTCTTTTTTGTTCGTTTTTTTTCATGCCGCAGTTCCACCGGCCAGCGCGTAAGAGGAGAAGTTGCGTGCAGCGTGTCGCAAAGCCTGATCACCGGTGCAGTCTAACGACCGAGCAGCCGAAGCGTGCTCAGTGCGCACGCAACACAGGTCCGGATCACATGCCATGCACGTTCTGCGGCAGCGGCAGAATAATAAAGGGGTGAAGTTCCCACAGAGATCGAGACTGAGCAAGAGCAAGCGAACAATGACCTCGTCGGTGACTTTGTCCACGAACCGATGAGGATGAGACGTACAGAAAAAAGAAAAGAAAAAAAAAACTCTTCAGACCTGGCTCTGACGTCGGTGGCTTTATTCGTCCATGTTAAAGACTGACTGCACCTTAAGCAAGGGTGAGTGCACGCTGCGGAATTTATCGCAAACTGTCAGGAACACGATAGGGGAAACTGCCCAACAACATATCTGCACATTAAAGGCAATAAAATAAATATCAAATTAACTGCCGCGAAGCGCAGCATAGAGTTAATAACGGCAAGGGAGACGCGTTGACCAGCTCTATTGTTTCCGAGTTAAGGACAGCCCGTCCTGCTGTTAGTTGCCTTCGCCTACAAACAAACAGCAAAAAAAAAATAAAAAATAAAAAAAAAAGTTTCCGACATTGCATTGCAACCCACCCACAAGCTTTCCCTCGGCCAAATGCTTGACTTCGGCTCCTATGCTGGGGTAAAGTGAACTTCTCCGGAGAAGGGGCAAAGGTAAGGGAAGTTTAGCGGAAAACCCGTTTTCGCCAGCATTTCAACCCGGCGGCGAAGTAGAAGGCCGCGCAAAAAGAGAGCTTGTACAATACATCCAACGAAAAGCGGAGGGTACGCGAACCAAGGCTTCCACACGAACACCGCTCCACCCATACACGAGGCGGAGTCCGGAAGCGCCCCACCGGCTTCTTTGGTGGCCTGTTATTTACAGAATCAGCTTCGTCACAAGCAGGCGCGGAGACGGAATATGCAAGCATAGCGACGGGGGCGCATAACTGTACCGTCGGTTAGTAACATACAACAACAACGACGACGACAAAAAACATCAGTTGGTTGGTAACAAGAAGTTCAGACCATGGACCTCGTGTCCTGTATTCTTGCGCTGAACAATCACAACAGTAAACGAAATCAGATTTCTAATATTTGACTATATAACAAATTGGCCAAATGCCTGAAATTTCCTTAAATTCTAATTTGCGTTTGTTTAGATAACAAGAAAAACTTTCACGGCAGGCTAGTTTTGCTCGACTTTCGAGCACACGTCTCCGACTGTTTTCGCTCCATTTATTGCATTTATTGCTTGTCGCAGACAGACATCCCCCCCCCCCCTCCTCCTCCTCCTCCTCGACACTGCGCCTATACTCATTTGCTGCTCTGTTCGAACGCAGAACGAAAAAAAAAAAAATTGTTCAATGACCACAGACATATCCCTCACCAAACGCCTACCTGTCGGTGACAAAGAAATAAAAGGGGAGAAAGAAAACTAAACAAGGCCTTGCTCCGCATCGAAGCCCCGTTCTCAATCAAACCGGCCACCTGCTCGGCGACCCGCGCCATCATCGTGGCATGTTTGCCTCGAAACCCCGAGCGACATGATTCGCGCGCACAACGCTACCCCAGCAGCGGCGCGGGTCATTACGCAAACGCCCAGCAAGAACAAACAGAACAGAATAAGGGAACCGGGCCAGTGAAACCAGCCCGTCAGTGATTCCTGACGAGCGCGCGTCCGAGAAAGTGCGAGAACTGGCGCACAAAAAGCCGCAGCGCAATCTAAAGTTGCCCCGTTCGCTGCTGCAGTGCACCAGTGCACAGAAAACGCTCCACCGAGAGAGACATGCGCTGCAAACAAAAACGCGCCGCCGGCAGCCCCCGTATCCTCCTTCTCCTTCTCCCCTGTCCCGGCGGCCTAGAAGACGAAGACGGTCTTCCCCCTCGCAGGCCGACCTTTCTCGCTGCGGCCGACGGCAAACTTGACGCTGCATCGGAACACACACACGGGCCTGCGGCGGCTGCGGCGCGGCGGCACTTCCGGGTCTGGCGAGGATGTAGAAGCAGGCCGGTTACGACGAAGCCGGCCGGGGAAAAGGAAGCCGAGGGGAGGTGGCGGCGGTTACATAACCGTTACGTGAGGCTCATACACTTGACCCTCCCGCCGCTCCGTCGCTGGCGGCGGTGAGCTGGCTTTCGGAGGCCGGGGAAGGGGAAATGCCCCGGTGGCGGCGGCGGCCCATAAAAGGAGAGGAGGCTAGTTGGGTGTTTCGCCGGCGATTTTCGGGACCGCCAGTTCGGAACCGGAGAGAGCTGTACTCCTTTAGTTTCGCTATTACTCCCTCCAGAGAAAGGGTCAATTCATCGCGAATGCAGGCGCTTACGAGTAGTTCAGGTGCGCCCTTTAGTTTCGCTATTACTCCCTCCAGAGAAAGGGTCAATTCATCGCGAATGCAGGCGCTTACGAGTAGTTCAGGTGCGCCCTTTAGTTTCGCTATTACTCCCTCCAAGATTCCAAGCGAAGGAAAGCGTAGCAGGGGGCGGCAGAAAGTTAGGTGGGTGGATGAGGTTAAGAAGTTCGCGGGGGTCAAGTGGATGCAGCTTGCACAGAACCGGGTTAAGTGGAGAAATATGGGAGAGGCCTTCGCCCTGCAGTGGGTATAGTCAGGTTGATGATGATGATTACTCCCTCCAGAGAAAGGGTCAATTCATCGCGAATGCAGGCGCTCACGAGTAGTTCAGGTGCGTGTGCAGAGGCGGCGAGCTACTCAAACTGGAACGTGAAAAAAGAAAGAAAGAAAAACAAAAACCAAAGCGTAGACGGAGTTAGGACCCCGCATCGACACGCCGATAGGCAGCCGAGTGCCTCGAACGAGACCACGCGGAGAAAAACGAATGTGAGAAGACTGGCGAGCGACATAGACGATCGCTGCTCCGCTTACAGCAACTTGTTACAGTAAAGAGCGAAATGCGACGCCTAACTAAAGAACGTATGTATAAAAAAAAAATGATTGCGGAGTAGTACACGAATCGAGCTGCAACATAGTTTTTCGAATACAAATTCATTTGGTTTGGTTTCGTTTGTGGGGTTTAACGTCCCAAAGCGACTCAGGCTATGAGAGACGCCGTAGTGGAGGACTCTGGAAATTTCGACCACCTGGGGTTCTTTAACGTGCACTGACATCGCACAGCACACGGGCGCATTGCTTTTCGCCTCCATCGAAAAGCGGCCGCCGAGACCGGGATTCGAACCCGCGTCCTTGGAAACAATAGTCCAGCGCCGTAACCACTGCGCCACCCCGGCGGGGTGAAATTCGTGTTGAAGGGAAAAAAAATACAGATATGCATTTCAAGATTTTCTCCTCGTATCAGATAAAACTAGCCTCCGTGATCGATGTTTCGATCAATGAAGCTGTTACCTTGCCTCCGATGTTCTAGTCACCATACAGCCTTTGTCAAAAGTTTAGAGCCCAGAGGGCTTGCTTTTAAGCCGTATATTATGACTTCTTTAACAATCGTGGATGTCGTAGCCATTGGAGAGGGCATATAGGACGAAAAATCTTGCCTTCAGCAAGTTTGGAAACCTGGGAATGCATTACGAGCGACATAGCACAGAAGTAGACTTCCTGGGCTCTAAACATTTGACAAGGGCTGTACCTGCGAGATGCACGAAGGGTATGCCTGCGAAAAGGAACGATAACTAGTGGTGTCACCTATACGTATTTTCACTAACTTTTTCTAGCGTATAAAAACTCTGTTTTCAGTTGAAGTAGCTGTCATCGTAATCGCAACGAGCAGTCTATCCACACATGGGCCGGCTTAATTCTTCCTGCCCGGTTGGTTGTATCGCCGTATAAGAGAGCTCCCACAAGAAAAGTTCGCAGGCATGCGCGGCCAGTATTCGAAGAATGAAACAGCTGGCCGAAAGAGAGAATGCGACGCCGCGACAACAAACCTGACACCGAGCGACGCGTGTAAACGCGTCCCGGTTCTCGATAACCTCCCCGTCAAATCTGAGACGTGCATCGCAGCGGAAATGTGGCACGGGCACGCGGCACGCATGCGCAGAATCCACCGGCCAGATTTCAAGCGGGATTGCATCTTCGGCGCATTGCGATCACGTACACGAATTCCAGGAGTCACGCACATACGCATCTCACCAAGGATTTGTACGTGTGTCTTGCGTCCCGCGCGATAAAAGCGAAATGAAGGTCTATTTGGTTTGGTTAACCCACCGAGGCGGCCCTGGCGCTCGGCTAACAAGCCCAAGGTCGTGGGATCGAATGCCAACTCAGGTGACCTCGTTTAGATTGATGCGGAATGCACAAGACTTCCAATGGGTTGTAAAATGTCGCCACCCGACAAAGAACCGCCAAATGGCCGAAATCAAGCCATGGAGGACTCTCCGCCACGGCGTCCCTCAGACGAATGGCCTGCTTTAACGCCAGGAACTCCTTTGAACTCCTACGACCGCTGACAATCTCTTAACGCAGGTACCGTTATGGGCCCCGTGTCGCAAAAAAAGCCGGTGTCGGCGCTGTAGTTGTGACCTGAAAACCAGAAGAAAGCAGAGAAACGATAATTTCTTTGCGCAAACCCGCGGAGTCGAACACGGTTCCTTCGCAGTACACGAGGCGAGCACGCAACCACTCCGCCACAGAACCGCACTGCCTTTCTCCGAAAAAAACGATGGACCTAATGTATGCATTGCCTTATGACTGTAAGCTAATGTTTAGGTGCTTCGTTAGAATTGCGGAAGTAATAGTTAAGCGAGTAGAAAAGAACATTTCCGCTTTGCATGCAAACCTGCGATGCGGAGCTCACTGAAAGTTCCTTCGATAGTACGGCGCTGCCCCAACAGATGGCGCGAGCCGCCACCCGATGCAAATCCTTATACATCCCACCATCGTCTCCAAAGCATTGGGGTTTAAGGGCAGCGGAGCTATAGCTTTGAACTCTTAAAGGCGAAGCTATAAACAATATTTTTTCTTTGGTCGGCGAGGGTGTCTGCCGTCCAGCGTTCGACACGGACGAAAGTACGTCCAGTGTAACTGCAGTTCCGATCTAAATCTAACGGAGGACGAGAACGCAAGGTAATGACGAAAGGACTAAACAATAGGAGTCCCGAAAACAAATATTACAGCCAGGTACTGGGATTGTTGTTTCTTGTAATTTTGGTTTATTTGTTTACTTTTGATTACATGCCTGTGTCTCCCCCCCCTCCCCCCCCCCATGCCCTCGAAAGGCCCTCGAACTGAGGGCCTTTAGGGGTATGTTGTATGTTGTATGCATATGTATTTCGAAGCGTCCCTTTTAGTGACAATGATCTCTCTCGACCAGTTCCTTCTGGAGAGACAGTGCGAGCTTGACTCGAGGCGGGAACAACTACGCATAGTTCAAAAGTCCTTCTATACAAACACAGTGCGAGCTTGACTTGAGGCGGAAAAAGCTATGCACAGTCCAAAAGCAGTGACACTGCTGCTAAATAATACGGTTAGTACACCTCTCAACAGCCAGAGCAAGAAAGCAAGTACATCTTTCCACCCGTTCGACCGGTGTCACCAAGAAGAGTCCCAAGAAAGAATACCGCAGCTAATAACGAAAAAAAAAAAAAAACCCTCAAAGAATTTAAGGCTAAAAAAGAAAAAGAAAAAAGTCCGTTTAAGCTCACTCTCCACATCCTTGCAATCTCAATAAAAGGAATTTGAAGCGAGCGTCTTTTTCCTCTGTTTTTTTCTTTTGTGAGTTCTTTCGGTACAGGTGGCTGCATATCATGCAAAAATCCAGTCCCACCCAAAGTCAGCCAAGAAGGTGATATAGGCGAGAAAACGTGGGAAAGAATGCAGAGTTGAGAAGCTCGAGATGAACCAATGAACATCCGGTTCCCATCGAAGCTCACGCATAACGAGATGTGTGGCGCGTGCGCCGAGCCCAGAATGCAAATCGAAAAGGCTGCGGCACTTACCTATAGGTGCTGGTAACGAAGCCGATTATAGTCGCCGGTGTCGATGCTACTCCGTTCCTGTCACTAGCCGGTGTTCAAGCGCCACCCACACCTGCAGGTGAACAGAAAAAAAAAAGTCACAGGGCGGTTACGATTGTGCAACGCGAATATCCGAACTTCACCCGCGGCGTAACAACAGAGAATTTTTAACCGAAATGCTTATTTTTGTCTAGCACGGTCAGATCATCATCATCATCAGCCTGGCTATACCTACTGCAGTGCGAAGGCCTCTCCTACATTTCTCCAATTAACCCGGTTCTGTGCTAGCTGCATCCACTTGACCCCTGCGAACTTCTTAACCTCATCCCCCCACCTAACTTTCTGCCGCCCCCTGCTACGCTTTCCTTCCTTTGGAATCCATTTTGTTACACTAAGCGACCATCGGTTATCCTCTCTTCGCACTACATGTCCTGCCCACGCCCATTTCTTCTTCTTAATTTCCACTAGAATGTCAGTAGCTTGAGTTATTTCTCTGACCCACTCTGCCCGCTTCCTACCTCTTAATGTTACCCCTACCAGTTTTCGTTCCATAGCCCTCTGAGTTGTCCTCAACTTAAGTAGAACCCTCTTGGTTAGCCTCCACGTTTCAGCCCCGTAGGTGAGTACAGGTAAGATGCAACTGGCAGATAGACAAGGTCTGATAGGCGCAGACAAATACGAACTTGCTCAGGACATTGAGGTGAACTTCTTTAGAAATATTGTTTATACATGGAGGAGTGACCATTAGCTCGTAGACGTCTGTTTAGACACATTGGTTAGGGCGTATAAGAACTCGGACTTTAAACCCCGCTGCGAACAACACTGATACAACCAAAATGTGCAGGTTGAGGTCCTCGAAACTGGGTTTGCCCCCGAAACAGCCGGGTTTGCGAAGCCTTTCCCAACAAGCTCACGAGCGCCGAGTCGCGGGTAACGCTTGCGTCAATCCTCAGTGCCCGGCGAAGCACTCTGAACCAAACACTTCCCACAGAGCGCGCAGAAAATGTGCTGTTATTCAAGTTTTTCGTCGCAAAAGACCACGGTCATTTATGATTGTTTCCAGCTTCCAGAGTGGATGGCCGCCCTACCTGCGATGTTTCGAAAGGCACTATACAAGAGAGGAGAAGGGTCATCAGAGCTCTTTCATTAGCAGCGCATTTGTTTTGTTTTTTTGTTCTTTTTTTTTTTGTTTCCCTAAACTTTTCGATGTACTAATAAAACTATTCCGCTGCCGGGCGACGTATCGTTGAAGGCGCTGTGTAAAGCACAGGAGACCAAAGACTGCACCATCATACTCTTGTCGCGACGCGCGCCACTCGCAAGCGAACACAAATAAGTGCGGCAAACAGACTGACTAGCTGAGGCGCGAGGCCGTCAGAGCCGGCCCGTGGCCGGACTTCCCGCCGCGCTGATAAACAAAGGCCCCGCATGCATGCATCCGAGACGAGACCGAGCAAAATTTGCACACAAATAACTATAGCACATCGCTCTCACACGCAAGCCTTACCACAATCCTTTAAAAAACAAAAACAAAAAAACGTATTCACCGTGCACACGCTGCGTGTGCTTAAAAGTCGCCGACAGCCTTCGAAAACAAAGAAAGCACGAAGTAGATTTTTCTTTTTTTGTTGTTGTTGTTGTTCAAAAGCGATTTCAATATCAGCATTTACTGAACACAGAAGAAATAAAGTACAATTAGAGGCAACCCCTACGTCACCAGAGCTCATTTGCACAGCGCGCCAGCGCAGCGTAGCACATGACAGTGCTTACGGCACCTCGCCATGTATGTACTCACAGCGTTCCTCGTTCGCGATGCCAGGGAAATTAGGCCGACCGACGACCCGCAATAGCGGGCTCTCTAAGGCCGCCTTGGCGTCAGATCAAATCTAGGCCGATTTCGACAGCGAACAACATAAAAAGAAGCATTCTGGCGCCAATCGCTATGTAGTGTGTACCGTTAATATATGCGACTCCTGTAAATATCGACGACTTGAGATAAGAACAGTTTTTGGGGTGAAAGCTCTAGTTTATTTTAAAAAACGAGTTCCGCCTCACTTTGCATGCTTGACCTTCAAACTTGAACTAGGTCAAACCAAGGACACACCCCCAAGAATAAAAATATATGACTAGGAATCATATGGCAGTGCATGAGGTCGACAGTTCAAGTCCCTCGCTCGCGTCACAGGCAACTGTGACGCGAGCGAACTGTGTCGCGTTGCCATACAACACAGTTGCCATAGCAATTGTGACGCCACCGAGGCGGCCAGTGGCACAACGGCGTGATTTGATTTGATTTGTAGGGTTTAACGTCCCAAAGCGACTCAGGCTATGAGAGATGCCGTAGAGGAGGACTCCAGAAATTTAGGCCACCCGGGGTTCTTTAACGTGCACTGACATCGCACAGCACACGGATGCGTTGCTTTTCGCCTCCAACGAAAAGCGGCCACCGAAGCCGGGATTCGATCCCGCATCCTTGGGAGCAGCGGTCGAGTGCACCACTGTGTCACCCCGGCGGGGCACAACGGTATGAACACATTAATATCGTCTCAGGTGCGACATTCGCTCTCAAGGCATCCTCGTGATACCACGTGCTCTTCAGTGTCACACTTGTGACGCAACTGTTCTTCGTGCAGCCTTGCGGGTACTGTCACACCTTTTCGCTAAGCTACACAGATTCGATTCGACTAGCGTGTCTCCAATTGTGTGCCCTAATCACCTCCCTACGCCACCACGTGACCTATAACGCTGCGGGCGTTTTCCAATCGGCCGTCGCTGCGCGATTGACCTTTCGCATTCATGCGCGTATACGCAGTCCTAAGTGTCTCCGAACACTTATTTATTTTTATTTTATTTATTTTTTGCCGAGGACTAAACTTTCCCACTGCATATAGTCTCAGTCGATATACAGACTTGCAACGCGGACAAAGGACAAGGTGGAAAAGCAAAACCCCAGCCTCGGCTTCTCTAAAACGTTCCTTCTTGCTTATTTGTATGCTGTATACAAGGGAGCGAGAAAGTGACCAGGACAATTACTTCTGGTTTCGTGCACGCAATACATTTCCAGGCTGCTTGTGCCACACACTCACTGTGAATACAGTACACTATACAGGAATGTCTACGGAGAAAAATTCCCTTTGCAGCTCGAGCTACGGTGAAAACCGTCCTGCCAATTGTGACTAGATATATGTAACAGCGGTTCGCAGGTTGCGATCAGAGGTCGTGCCGTTGCCATGCGTTAGTGACCACTGTAGGCACTCCAAACTACCCCGCATTTTAAAGACAACGGCGACCACAGATAACGTTTTGTCTGGTTTCAACTTACCTACCCTCCGCTCCACACAGAGACGAACTTTAATCGCAAAGTGCTGCCTTCTGAATTTCTCCTTCCGCGGGACTGGCAGGGCTGCACGCGCAATACGAATGCGCCCGCCACGCGAGAGACGAATAGCGAAACTGTCAACCGTTCCGAGGAGTCGGATCGAACAGGCGCCAATAAACGCATTTAAAATTGCGCTCG
Organism: Amblyomma maculatum; assembly: GCF_055883805.1. Classification (NCBI taxonomy): domain Eukaryota; kingdom Metazoa; phylum Arthropoda; class Arachnida; order Ixodida; family Ixodidae; genus Amblyomma; species Amblyomma maculatum. The sequence goes on along the minus strand of NC_139351.1, from coordinate 89,415,628 downwards.
CAATTCAGTGAACATAATTTCGTCAACTTGCACCGCGCGCGCATGCGTAAACGTCGAGACAAAGCTCCAGGAAACCTCGGAAGCTTTCGACATGTCTTGTCTATAAGCAACGGCGACCCTTTAGAGCCACCCACAATATGGGTGCAGCCTACAAACGTTGCTAATGCATCTGGATTATACGTCGTGCCATACGGTATAGAGCGAAAGCCGCTATTCTTGTGATTCACGATAGCGCGGTTCTAAATATACAAACACATGGATGCCCTACCGAAATAAATTGTATGAGGCAATAACCTCACATTTTCTCACACACTCCCATACAATTCACATAAGAAATCACGTACAAGTCGCATATAATTGCATAGGATCGCATAGTTTCTTGCATATTATCATAAATTATGGGCGATATTTTATGATAGTGATGCGCACCGTATGAGAGTATATGCGATTTGATGAGATTGTGTGATGTTATTGCCCCAATAGAACTTTTGCTTTTTCAGTAGGGTGCCACACAGCGCACATGCCTAAACTATAGATGCTGCAGTACAAACGCAACGAGAAATCTAGTGTTCAGCAAGACAATTCCCAACCATAACACTTATCATTATATTGCTATACGCTGAAAGTTCGACACAAACCATAGGGAAAAAACACTTGTCCCTCAAAAGCATTTGCACGCTGTTTTACCTTCCACTACATTGCCACCGCGATGTGCACAAAGTAGAAAAACCTCATGAGTGCTATGAGAAAGTATAACACAATCGAGGGATTTCTCAGGATAACCTCCACTTCGCCAATTTCTGCGTCCCGGTGCGCCTCACGAAACACACAAATCCTCGCGAGCGTCTCAGCGACAACAATGGAAAGGAAATCATCTGGCGCGGTGTAAAACCAAGGAAATAAAGCAAAGCGCGAGCGCCCCGCGATTTGCATAATGACCGCCACTAATCGCCCCGGCAGCCGTTGTCCCATCAAGACAACAAGGAGAGACCGCCCTGCGGCCATCGTCTAGGCTATATATACACTTGAGCGCACACCAGGGCCCATACACGCGAGCAGCCGTATATATCGGATGCGACGAGTTAAGTGCCCGCACCGGCAATCGCCGACAACCGCACGCCGATTCTTGCGCGCAATGACAGAGCGGGCACGCGTAAGGCACGCGCTATAGAGCCACGTCCTGAGATATATAAATAAGGATCAGAAGAAGACAAGGCAAATGAAGAGAGGCAACGAAGGGGATGGAATTCAAAGAAAAAAACAGCCGCAGTGGAAATGAGCTGAAGCTGGTGTGTTTGCAGTCTGCGCGCAGACTGTGAATTAAGCGGTTAATTCGTTAATAGGGCAATTCGTTAGATGCGCCACTCCCGGGTCACGCAGGTACGTCTGTATGGCTTGGTCAAAGGTGTTTTACATTACGTGGTGTGCTATATGGTGACTATACATGAAATTAAAAAACAAAAAAAGGGCATTGACAGAGGGGGGGGGGGGGGGGGGGGGTGAGGAGCAGTCCGGCAAACAGGTATACGGTCCTCAACGAATTAGTACGTCTCCGGCATGCAACATCGTTTAAAAGCGAAGCTTAAGTGTCCCAGTTATTTAAAGTCCGACTTCAAAACTAAATACACAGGATATTATCTGTTCACAGTTACAATGACGATTCTCCAGTCTCGGGAAATGACTTCTGCGCCTTGCAAGACGCATCGCCCTCGTGGCCTAACGGATAAGGCATCGGTCTCCTAAACCGGGGATTGCGGGTTAGAATCCCGCCGAGGGTAAGCGTGTCATTTTTTTTTTTTTTCCTCCTAACCAGCAATGTGTCACTACCATTTCAAGCATGCAGGAAGGTTGTTTTCTCTCTCTCTCTCTCTTCTTAGCGGCGGCATCAGTTCCACAGCAAACACCGCGCAATCCAGTCATACACAAGCATCCGTTCCACTGTATATGCCAGTCGGCGCAAACTCCGATGCGGCAAATATAGAAACAACGTTCCAGATGGCAAAACGGTGACGTCACATAATAAATATTGGAAAAAATACTGGCACCCGCGTTGGATTGTGGAAATAAAGTACGGAAATCATGCCGCAGTACATAAAATGGCCCGATACAGGCCTCAAAAAATCATGACCACCCGGGGAGGGGGCCGTAACACGGGTATAATGTTTGTGACATCACAAACGCAGTGTTTCCAGCAGAAATCGTTTGAACTGAGGCCGCGAAAAGTGCGCATTTTAATAAAAATGAGTTGCGCGCGCTTGAATTACAGCACGGCGTCCAAGTCTGGCAGAATGCGTCAGGGCGAAGAGGAAAACATATGCGAATGTCGAAAAACTTCCAGAGTTGCCCTTTAAGACGCTTGCCAAACTATCAATGTCGTCTAGTTGACGGGTTATTTGAATGCCTCTGCATATATTCTGAGTTTCAAGGGCGTTTTTTTTTTTTTCCCCCTTTTTCGTGGCAGGCTCGGAAACACACCCTGTGGCCTGAATACTTCTAAACAAGGCTGCACATCCACAGTCAAAATTTTGCGCATGTATACGAGTCGCCTTTATTTACTCCCACGTATTTATGGCAGTGCTATAAGTTGCAGTATACTTCGAAAATATGAGTAATTATCTTTTTTAGATGCGAACTTTATATCTCAAAGCTACATGGATTTCCTCTGAAGCCGTTTGCATGCCTACGTTCGGATGGGTAATCGCAAGTAACTACACCATTAACTGAAGGCTGATTTATTTACTCCGCAGCAGAGCGCATGTTGTTTAAAAGTCAACGGTGCACTGGGTAAATTTTAAGTACTCAGATAGAGAAGCGTGTTCGACGCTGCTGAAAATACTGCGATGAAATATTTTCGTTTATTCCAGCTATAATTTTTTGACCGCCTGTGTACAATTGAAGGGAGACACTCTCAAAGCCCGTCGGTATCGCAGAGATAAGTCAATGCTTTACGGGGCACATAAAATATGAGCCAATTTGTGCAGCCATGTATACATCAATACATCCGCCAGATGAGACAAACGCAATGCTACAACTACGCCTCGACATTTAAGAACAATGATCCACTCCGGCGAAAATGAAATGTATACAGTATAAAGACACACAGTAGTAGAAGGGGTGTAGGCATTAGTCCTTTTTTGGTGCAAAGTGCACAGTTATTCTCTTCTTCAGGCTCACTGCTCGTCGCGAGGACGTAGTTCAGCAGCTACACACCCGTTTTCAAAGTTCAAAGCTCATTTGCAACCAGTAGTTTTAGCGGTTTTTGCCTTGACTGTATACGCGGTCAAAGGATATCGAGAGTGCCACAGGGGTTCTACTCATTCCAGAGTAACTGCGTTGGTACAACCATCACTCCCCTTAAAAACCGAAGTTTACTCCCCCCCCCCCCAGGGACTAATTCCTATGAGACTGGCTGGTGCCGTTACTGCCACTCTACCCGGTTTCGGCTCAAAGTGCACGCACAGTTCACGAGCCGAGCTCGCACTTTTCCGGCCTTTGGAAAAGCGGCGGGACGTCCGCCTGTCCGTCCGTCCATCAGCCAGAGGAGAAGCAGTCAAAGGATATCGAAAGTGCCACAGGGGCACTCACTCCAGAGTAACTGCATTGCTACAACAATCCCTCCCCTTAAAGACCGAAGTTTACTCCCCCTAGGGACTAATTCCTATGAGACTGGCTGGTGCCGTTACTGTCACTCTACCCGGTATCGGCTCAAAGTGCACGCACAGTTCACGAGACGAGCTCGCACTTTTCCGGCCTTTGGAAAAGCGGCGGGACGTCCGCCTGTCCGTCCGTCCATCAGCCAGAGGAGAAGCAGTCAAAGGATATCGAAAGTGCCACAGGGGCACTCACTCCAGAGTAACTGCATTGCTACAACCATCCTCCCCTTAAAGACCGAAGTTTACTCCCCCTAGGGACTAATTCCTATGAGACTGGCTGGTGCCGTTACTGTCACTCTACCCGGTCTCGGCTCACAAGTGCACGCACAGTTCACGAGACGAGCTCGCACTTTTCCGGCCTTTGGAAAAGCGGCGGGACGTCCGCCTGTCCGTCCGTCCATCAGCCAGAGGAGAAGCAGTCAAAGGATATCGAAAGCGCCACAGGGGCACTCACTCCAGAGTAACTGCATTGCCACAACCATCCTCCCCTTAAAGACCGAAGTTTACTCCCCCTAGGGACTAATTCCTATGAGACTGGCTGGTGCCGTTACTGTCACTCTACCCGGTCTCGGCTCAAAGTGCACGCACAGTTCACGAGCCGAGCTCGCACTTTTAAGCGGCCGGACGTCCGCCTGTCCGTTCGTCCATCAGCCAGAGGGGAAGCAGTCAAAGGATATCGAAAGTGCCACAGGGGTTCTACTCATTCCAAAGTAACTGCGTTGCTACAACCATCACTCCCTTATAAACCGAAGTTTACTCCCCCCCCCCCCCCCCCCCCCCCAGGGACTAATTCCTATGAGACTGGCTGGTGCCGTTACTGTTACTCTACCCGGATCGGCTCAAAGTGCACGCACAGTTCACGAGCCGACACTGGCATAAAGCTCGCATTTTTCCGGCCTTTGGAAAAGCGGCCGGACGTCCGCCTGTCCGTCCGTCCATCAGCCAGAGGAGAAAGCACAGCGGGTGTTCCCTATCCCCCCCCCCCCCCCCCCCTGACCTCTCTTGTTTTGTGGGATAACAAACGATCGCCCACAGAGTCGGAGAGCTGTGCCACGAGCAGTATACAGCTACACGAGCCCTGCTCGCGACGGAAGTAGGCCATTGTAGGCAGCCAACGTTCCGACAGGGAAGTCCGTACACAAACATATGAACTTCAACGCACGAATAGCAGTACAGCTCATGCAGTCAGCGCGCGCGTGCGCTAACAAGAAACGACACGCGACCTTAGTTCGACGGAAAAAACAACTTCGACGGAGCAGCTTACCCGAGATCAATAAAAAATAAATAAGAACAAGTGAAGTGATTTTTTCCCTCTATAGATGGGAAAAAACGCCAAGCGAAACGTTTAACGCCAAGCGAAAAAAGCGTGAGCGTTGCGATTTTTCTGTGGGATCATCTACGCAGCGAGCTCTCGACGATTCCATCTGAGTAGAGACTAAAGAACTGCTTGAATCACGAAAAATGGGGATTAAAAACTGCGCGAAAGCAATTAAAGACACGTGACAACACAGAACAGGTGCTGTTTTCGCGATGTTTTTAATCGCCATTCTTCGCGCACCATCTATACCGGCAAAATGCTCTCCTGTTTAGATCACGCCGAAAATTACAAGGGGCCTATTTAATACGATTTGGTTTGGTTTTAAGGGGTTAAGTCCCAAAGCGACTCAGGATGTGAAAGACGCCGCAGTGGAGGACTCCGGAAATTTCACCCACTTGAGGTTTTTTAACGTACACTGGCATCGCACAGCACACGGGCGCGTTGCCCTTCGCCTCCATCGAAAAGCGGCCGCCGCCGCCGCCGGAAATTCGATCCCGCATCCTTGGGCGGGGTGTTTTCAATACGCTTGCGATCAATATGTCACTTAGAGTAAACGAAAAGTTCATATTAAGCGAGGTGAAAGTAATCAGAAGTTCACTGTAGTATGCATAGTGTGAAGTGGAGTGGCAGTTTACGCACAAAAATCTGAAGACCCACCACGTGCAACTACGAACAATGTCGTAAAGCGAATTGTAGAACACAGAAAAGAAAAACGGCAAGGCTGGCATGCAAGTGAATTTCTAACCGTTCGACACACTATATAGGTCGGTGCAAGGGAACAGAATGAGTAAAACATTATACAGGACCTTCAAAAGCAGGCCTGAGCAGCGTCATGCGCAGTATATATAGGTCAGACCGAAGGCAGAACAAATACAGCTTCAATTCAATTTTTTTTTTTAGTAATACTTGTCGGGGATCAAAGGAGAGGGTTATTGCTGACAAAACCAGACTGAACCGCCGCATAGATGTGAAACATGCGCCCCCCTCCCCTCCACCCCCCCTTTTGAAGCTCACAAAAAGATAAAGCTATCCTTGAAGTCCCCACACTTTAGAAGCCACGATGGCGACCGTTATTTTGTTTTTTAATTGGTTCACAGGAAGGGAAAGGCGAAGTATCTGTCACACTTGTTTCTGTGGACACCTGAACCGCGTCGTAAGGGAAGGGAGGAAGGTGGGAGTTAAAGTAGAAAGAGAGAAAGAGGAGCTTGGTAGTGGAGGGCTACAGAGTAATTTCAACCACCTGGGGATCTTTAACGTGCGCTGACATCGCACAGCACACCGTTATTGCCGGTATTTCGTTTTCTGGTCTTCTCACACTTATCACTGCATCGAAGGACAACCTGTCTTCACCCAATACGGTGCATGCAGTGATAAGTGTGAGAAGACCAGAAAATGAAATACCGTTATTCCCGGTATTTCATTTCGCCGGGGTGGTGCAGTGGTAAGACGCCCGACTACTGTGCCGGAGTACCCGGGTTCGAACCCGACCTCGGCGGTTGCGTTTCGATGGAGGCGAAACGGAGTGGCGTCCGTGTGCTGTGCGATGTCAGTGCACGTTAAAGAACCCCAGGTGGTCGAAATTTCCGGAGTCCTCCACTACGGCGTCTCTCATAGCCTTAGTCGCTTTGGGACGTTAAACCCTACAAACCAACCAACCATTTTCTGGTCTTCTCACACTTATCACTGCATGCTCCGTATTGGGTGAAGACAGGTTGTCGTTCGAACGCATAAATCTACAGTAGCCAACTTCCGATCACAGAAGATGGATTAGTATGAGGCCAAATCGGCCCGATATGATCGCGCTGCCGGTGCACTTGGGGACGTGGCCGGAGAAGCCAAAGCGACGTCAGAGGTGGCCAACACTGAGATTGCACGAGCACCACCATGCACATAGGTGCACTAGCAGCCGCACAGTGACCGACCAACCGCTCAGCCGTCGATTCGCTTTCTTTGCATCCCACTGCAATGTCCATGTTCCTCTACTTGATTTTGACTAAGATGTCACTAGATCTCTCGTTTCGTAACCCACTCCTCTCCGTTCGCTTCAGTTGGCATAAGTAATTACCACGTCATTTTTACTTCCATAGTTCGCTACACTCCCCTCAATGAACTATGCGCCCCTTGACCTCCCGCCAAATCCATTTCCCTGTTGCACTGCCTAGGGAGCCTCCATGAAAACGCGTTTGCATCGAGGCTCCCTAGCACTGCCCGTTGCTCAGTGAATGATGCGCGTGCAGCGGGTCTACTACGGCCGGCTGGGTGTTTCCAGCTCAACCCACACAAGAGACGCCGCCCTCCGCGCGCGAAGCCAAACGCCGTGATTCACGGGTAGAGCACACCCATACGCGGAAGTGCATGGGGCTCGCCACCTGTCGCCCATTTTCATTTCTGGTTCGCAAAGAGGCGGTGGCGTGAAGGCAACTTTTCCCTCGATACCATAGTCGATGTCGCAAGATGTCGTACCCCCCCCCCCCCCCTTGGGAAGGTAGATAAGGGGACTAATTAGGGGGTTGTTTTTATGGGGCTTAACACCTGAAAGCGACTCAGGCTCCAGAAATTTCGACCACCTGGCATCCCTTAACGTGCGCTGGCACAGATTTCGAGCGCCCTAACCAATGCACCACGGCGGCGGGGCTCAGGGAGCAGATTATTCTGCTAAAGGAAGCGTCTAAGAATTCATACACCCCAAAAAGAAAAGAAGAACAATATAAAAAGGAAACAGAATATGAGAGAAAGTGAGGTTTCAGCCCAACTTCCCACGGTAAGCATAAAACAGACATCATCTGCTGACCTCCATGGTAGAGCCCTGTCCTCCCGGTCCTCCCATCACCCCCCGCCCCGCCCTTTTTAAATCTGCCTATGGCGTCAGTCAAAAACTCAAAAAGGCGCGCACGAAGTCGGCAGAATCAGCACTCTTGACAGCCACTGCCACCTGTAACCATGGCGCTCAGTTTAGACAGATATGGCTGCCTGACATGAGCTGCCAAAGAAGTAATTCCCTTTCACCCTTAATTTTGTTTGAACACCGTGTGACCATGCACCTACATAAGCAACCTGGTTAAGGATGTTCCTTTCCGCGGGTATGGGAGGTGGTGAAGTCCCTGGAGGGCTGATGTACATGCAGCGCTCCCTGTCGGCGTTACAACCCGCCACCGCTCGGGTTGATGTGCGGTCCCCTCCGGCCCCAAGCTAGGGTAGTGGGCCGCGAAGTCCGACCGAAGTGCAGCTCGATGATATCAGATTCCCAAGACCAGGAAGGACTTACGCAGCCCCTGTTAAACCCGCTCTAAATTTTTCCCGGCTCTGCGAGGCAGGCCGCGGCGGGGAATCGAACCCGCATTACCTCGGAGCGAAGGAACGGAGACGCTTCTGAACGCGTCGGCCGACGCGCCGCACACGTTTCCGCTTCGGCGGCGGAACAAACCGGACGCATGCTACGAAGAGTCAGCAGCGACCAGCGGCGCTGACGTCAATCATGTGGGCCGAGTTGGCAGATCAGACAGGCAACCCCGGAACGCGGGGTGAGAGGAGACTTCGTACAAGCTGCACTTCCTGATTCATCCTCTGGGAGAGGAAGCCTCATTAAAACGCGGACGGGTGTTGCATACACCCACATTATCTTTTTATTGCATTTGTTGCCGCAAATATGGCCCCGCTTAGACTTGCAAGGCCCGCGCCGCCGTGTATAATAGACAGTGATTGCTCGTTACCCGAGATAGGAGACACTGCGCCGCACGGTTATACGGCGACACTTGAGTAACTCGCTTCGCCGGTCTTTTTTATCACCGCCACGCCATCGTCATCAACCAGGTTCGCACAAATATGAACCTAACGAGGAAGGGGCCATAAGATGACGGAAGCAGCTGGAAACCATCACTTGATTGCATATAAGCCATTGAGTAAATGGGTTGTCTCAACGGTGAAGTGAGCCGCTAAGAAGAAAAAATTCTAATCATCGCGCAGCTACTCCTCGTTGATTTGAGCTTAAGAATGACGTCACAACTTGATGACCAAACAATGTGACAGTGTTGCGCAGGCGCCGCAGAAGATTTCATCTTTAAGCTGTCCTTGTAAAAAAAAAAAAAAAAAAATTAAAAAGTCAAGCAGTCAAAGACATTCAGGCGGCATATATGCTAGAGAGTTTGTTCTCGACAGCATGCTACATGATTATCTCACCTGCTATATTAAAGAAATGAGGGAGACATTAATTGTCGTTTCTGAATCATTGATTGCGCGATGGCAATTTCCTTTTAAGTGACTAGACCACAATGGATGTCCTGTATAGTCATTGGCATTTTTTTTTTTTCAGGTGAAGGTCTCGAGTTCAATGGGATCACCTACTTCCTTGCCACCTCTCAGAGGCGTGCCCGTAATTTTACGACGTGGCAAGGCTTCAAACGGGGAATGTAAGGATCCCGTGTGTTCCCTCCCTAGTGAAAAATTCCGTATCGCGCCAAACGGGTTTTAACCGGTACTGTATTATCCGCCATAAATTTCATACCGGTGTGAGCAGCCCTGTATGAAGCTTAAACATTTTATACCGGACAGGTCATTACTGATATGAATCGCACTCCGGGTGGTCCGGTACAGTATGGGGCTAATACAGGACAGACCATTTCCTATATGCAACTAAAACAGGACATCCTAGTCCAGTATGGATATGATTTTTTTTTTTTAATTTTCATTCAGGTGGAGGTCTCGAGTTCAATGGGATCGCCTACTTCCATGCCACCTCTCAGAGGCGTGCCCATAATTTTACGACGTGGGCTTCAAGCGGGGAATGCAAGGCTCCCGTGTGTTCCCTTACCCTTTCACCATTCTCTATGAAAGAAGCTGCCCGAGTTGGCCGCTCCTTCCACCTCGAACATGCTATCTGGTCTCGTGAGGTCACACGACCCTCCGATCAATCACACGTCCGGCGACTTTTATAAGTGAAATAAATAAGCGCCAGCACGCCATTGTACCTTCGATCAATCACTGCTCGGCCATGCCACCTGCCAACTGCCACCTGCCAGAGGGAATGCTCGGGATTTTTCGAGGCTGTGAGGATATATAAGCCGTCGACACTGACACCAAAGCTGACGGTTTTTGTTTTTGTTTTTCACTGCGAAAAGAAGAAGAACGCTCGTTCACCCGCAGCTAATGTTTTCGCTCAATATTCGATTTAGCAGCATTTAACCCATATCACTTTTTTTTTCTGCAAGGCAGTATACTAACACTTTGGTGCTGAAGAAAGAAAGCAAATTGGAAAACAGGAGCGGCGCGAAGCCCTTCCTCTCCCGAGATTCCGAGACCATCAGGCTGCACTTCGGTCGAACTTTGCTACCCGCCCTGAATTGCCCTCACCTGGAAAGCAATACAGAGAGCGCTATATGCACATCCACAGCCAGGAACCTCACCGCCTCCAATATCCGCGGAGGCAATCAGCCTTACCTCGCCCACGAATCTGGTGACTGGTACCAAGATTCGAGGGATCTTATATATGCGCAAGGTCAAGCCACTGTCAACGCCACGGATATATCCAATACTCGGCGTAAGGTAGTTCCCACACGTTTCGCCACCACACAAAAGAAATAAGATATGTCGCGTCTATTTGCGCTACAGTGTCTGAGCAATGTACGGACGTGCAGGTTTTCTACTCCATGAGCCAGTACCGCTTACACCACTTACAGCGCGAAGGAAGGAAGACTCCCGTACAGCTAATTTCCCCTGCTCACCTGTTCACCGAGCCGTAGACTGAGCCGATGGCCATCACCCGCGCACCTATACGGTGTTCCCGCTCGTATCGACCGAGTCTGTACAACGCGCCGGACTTCTGTCTCCCACCAGAGCACTCAGCAGCAACGTAGAATAAAGCGAAAGTACGTGATCCCAGTTCGTCCGGATAAGGGAAAGGTGCCCAGCGGGGCCCCTTGACCCGACGCCTCCTTTCCCAAACCTGACCGTTTCCCTCCACACTTCAAGAAACTATGAAGTAACACCACCGCTCTTACAGCTCGATCACTGCTCGTTTTCAGGCCAGCTCGGGTCGTGCATAACTGGCAAAGAGCGGCGGCCGCGTGCGTTCGTGCAGCGGTTCACCGCTCGGGCACAGCTTTTGTTTTCGAACCCGATGGCCAACGCCGCGCGACGACAACCGCACTTCTCGCCCAAGCAGCAACGCCGAGGGAGTGGTGCACGCCCGTTGCGCAAAGCAGCAGTTGTGGCAGTCTGGGTCACGCCCCAGTCCGCGAAAGGACGCCACGCGTGACCACGGCCGTCACCGCCCGCGTCGGTAGTGTAGTAAGCGCCAACACCCCCGCTTCCCCCCTTCATCCGTCCCCTACCCTCACCTGCTCGAAACAGTCGAATGAGCGGGTGCCTTATGGAACCTGTAAGGGAGGGTAAGGTCGGGCGCATGGGCACAACTTATATTAGAGGCCGCCATCTTGACTATGACGTCAAGCTGAGAGCCGCCCCTTCGATTTGGGATTCCGAAACTATGCCGCCATTTCGGCCTATGACGTCGTGCACACGTAGTTTCACTTCCAATCGTCATATTTGACTATGATGTCATCATCGGCACTCGAACTGGGTCGCCATTTTGAATTCCTCTCGTGTTGGCTATAGGAGGGTGACCGTAGAGTGAAGTGTTTGAATAACGATTGATTCCATGCATAATCGCACGTCTCTTGCGCGCGCGCGCGCGCGTGTGTGTGTGTGTGTGTGTGTGTGTGTGTGTGTGTGTGTGTGTGTGTGTGTGTGTGTGTGTGTGTGTGTGTGTGTGTGTGTGTGTGTGTGTGTGTGTGTGTGTGTGTGTGTGTGTGTGTGTGTGTGTGTGTGTGTGTGCGCGTGTGCGTGCGCGCGTGTGTGTGTGTGTGTGTGTGTGTGTGTGTGTGTGTGTGTGTGTGTGTGTGTGTGTGTGTGTGTGTGTGTGTGTGTGTGTGTGTGTGTGTGTGTGTGTGTGTGTGTGTGTGTGTGTGTGTGTGTGTGTGTGTGTGTGTGTGTGTGTGTGTGTGTGTGTGAGTGAGTGAGTGAGTGAGTGAGTGAGTGAGTGAGTGAGTGAGTGAGTGAGTGAGAGTGAGTGAGTGTTGATCAATGTGAAATATGTTCACCAGCAGCATCATCATAAAATTTACATTAAAGGTTCATGAATATGGGGGCATGTGCATTCCCACAATTACACTTTCTCACGTAAAGGCTCACAAAATGTCAGCAGGCGGTGTACGAAGACAGGAGGGCGTACCAGAATACGCTATACCTGAAGACAACTTTGCAAAAAAAGGTTTTAAAGCCCATTCGCTTGAAATAATTGATTATTATCGCAACACTTTTTAAGCTCTACCTTCGCGTACCTCTGGTGGAAAGGGGCACGGCGCCAAAATGTCCATGAGCGCGCGGATACTACACTGGTGGAACACGGTCAAGCGCGCATTGCTTAACGACGCGTAATCGCATTTAAAAACTTGGAACAGCTAGGCGCCCTTCCATTCGCCCGAAGGCGCTCGTCACGAACAGGGGCAAGTTATATCGAACGTGCGGTTGTCGTTTCCGACGAACCAGCGCGCCCAGTGACTGCAACGCGGCGCGCGCGAGGTCACCTTTGAAAAGGACCCGGTCCGATGCACCGCGCGGCACCGACCGTGACGACGGTCAGGCAGATAACGGTCAGTTCCGCATGGCGGGGCAGCCGATGACGAGAAAGGGGCCAGGGGGACTTGAAATTTCTGCGACACTGACCAGTTAGCGACAGCCGCTGATGGAAGGCTCGACGAAGGGGGCATATACGTTTAAAGAGGAAATTATCATTAGGACTTATAAGAACAAACCCAACGTAGCCAAACTGCTCATGACCATGTATTAGTGCATTTAACTCCGCGCATTATTAAAAATGAGTTCCACCTTCCATCGTTACGTCTAAACCACTCGAAGAAGTATTCAAACTATTTTGCAACAAGGCGCGGCCTCTCGCGGGATGCCTTTCTCTCTCTCCCTCTCTCTCCTATTTTATCCTCTCATATGGGCACACCTGGCACAACTGGTGCTAGCTGCCGCAAACTACTGAAGCCCTCAAAGCGATAAACCACAAGAGAAGCAAGTCGAGGGTGAACGACAGATGACAGTGGCGCAAGCCGCAACGCGTGAGCACAGCCGTCAGTCAAGCCAGTGCAGCACGCGTCTCGAGAGTGAACGCGCGACACGCGCACAGCAGCCAAGGTTTCGACAGTGGCCACGCAAGAGCAAGCCCAGAGCGCCTGCGCCGTCACGGGTCGACAGCCGCATAATGGCGAAGCCGCGCCGCTTCGACGGAAGAGAGAAAAGAAGCCAAGAAGGAAGCCAGAACCGACCATAAAAAGAAAGCGGCAGGCCCTGATGCAAGTCAATCGGTTCGGGTTCACTGGAGCAATCAATTGCGACGACCGGCGGCGGAATCGAATATCGGAATTGGCCATCCGCCCTTGCCACGTGTGTGTGTACCGCGCATGTGTACCGTTCATATTTATATACAATCGCAGCTGACCCACAGAACGCGAATAGGGGTGCGAAATAAGCCCGGGCTTGAACTGGTGAGCGGTCAGCACTTGGACGCTTACGTAAGCAGAAACGCAGCCTGGACGGCGGTTTCTGGCATTTCCCTTTAAAGAGGAAAACCTTAACAGTCGGAGAGATATTATGCGTCACGGCCTTATACAGGCAGTCTCCTTGTTTTTGCGAGCGCCGGCCTCGACTCAACCACGTCGCTGAATCTGTATAGTAAGTACACGAATAGCAAGAACGACCGCCAGAAGAATCTAAATTATTTCCTCCATGTTCCGCTGAGCACGAGCGATCATCCCGAGCGATGCGTTTGAAGCAGGGAAGCTCTCTGTGCGAGCTAGGAAGCTGCCCTGAGCTACCGTTACAGCCGATCATCACGGCCGCTACCGTTACAGGACGCTACAGCCGATCATCACGGAGACAGGGACACATTTCGCCGCGTAGCGGCGCGTCAGTCTGTGAAACACTAAAACCCCTCAATAAACTAAAAGTAGCGCCAACATGTGAAGTTTGCCGCCCGCCTCCTCTCCTGCGCTCTCCTTCGTCGTTCGACCCTCTCATTGGCCGAGCGCCGTCACGTGCGCGCGCGCGCTTTTTTTTTTTGCTGGGCGTGCAGCTTCCTCCTTTCCAGCGGGGCGGGCGGCGCGCGCGCGGCACATATCACCGTGTGTTTTGCTGCCACGCGAACTGCTACTAAATCGTTCCCGCTGGCTATTTAATTTTTTTTTTCAAGCATGTTGCGCTCTTTGGCCGGCGGCTGATAGAAGCACGGTGGTGAAGGCGAGTTCAACCAACGCAGACATCGCGTACAAATGGTGTCACGCACTGACGGTTGAAAACGGAACCGTTTCAGTGCAAAATATAAAAAAAAACTGCTACCACGCTTCTCAAGTTTCACGGTAGCTTACAATTCAGTCCAACCTGCAAAGAAATCACACAGACTGCAGCTCCGCAGCCTAGTTAATTTTTTTTTTCAAGCATGTTGCGCACTTTTGTCAACGGCTGACGGACTCAAGGAGGTGAAGGCGAGTTAAATCGACGCCAAAATCGTGTACGTATGGTGACACACCATGGCAGCTGAACACGGCACCATCTCAACGCCAAATATAAAAAAAAATAGCTGCTACCTCCCTCCTCAAGTTTACCGGTAGCTCACAAGTCAATCAAAGCTGCAAAGACTCCACACAGACTGCAGCTTCCGCCGCCTATAGTTAATTTGATCTGCAGCTGAAGTTGAAAATACATGGAAGACAGCTGCTGTCACACTTCTTAAGTTTACCGGCAGCTCGCAATCCAGTCAACGCTGCAAAGAAACCATACACAGACTGTTCCAAAATTGTTCCTGTCCGCCGCCTAGTTACAAATTTTATAAAGCATGCCGCTGAGTGGCCAAATGTGACGAACTACGGACACACGGAGATGATGGCGAGTTGAACCAACGCCGAAATCATGTATATGTGGTGTAAGTATGACACTCACAGCTGAAACTATTCTGGCGGGAAATCCCTGTCAACATTCGGTAATTATGTTTCAGCAGTGAGTAATATTTTAACCTGAACACATTGCGACAAAATGCAAGGCTCTGGTGAGACCCGCCGCCTCGATCGGCGCGCGCGCGGCGCTGATCGAGACGGCTGTGAAGGGCGCCTGCTCCGGAGAGCGCGCGCTAGTCGCGCACCCCGTAGGTGGAGCCACGGTCGAAATGCGAGAGGAGGAGCGGCGCCGCCGGAGGAGGAGAGAGGAGATGGCGCTACTTTTAGTTTATTGAGGGGCTTTATGAAACACACACCCGTTACAAAGGGGAAGGCCACTACATCGATCTATCCATCCACCCACACGAATAAGTTCCACAAGTACCGGGGCGTACGACCTTGACCTCCTTGGTGAGTGTTGTCTCTCGAATAAGCGACCGAAAGCGTGGATCGTTATTTTTTTTTTATCGCCGATAGCGCAAGCAAACGACGAATGAGACATCTTCCACTCAAAAAAAATAATAAATAAACAAATAAAAACGATTCGTCTCGCGCCGGCAAAGGTCCCTCGCATTCCCAGCAAAACGCGAGTGCTCCCAGGCGTGTCTTCGACGTGCAGGTCTGAGCCGTGACTCTGCAGCTCCGCACCTGTGTGCCACTTGCCAAGCACTCCGCGCAAGTACCTATCAGTCTCACACGACGACAAGCACTATCGCCTCGCGCTCGAGTCAAAATGCGAGTGTCGGCAGCCATGTAAGGGCGCTAATGCTGCGCATGCATTATGCATCCGCCACACGAAGTGCCGACGCTTGGGGGGAGCACGCAAACGACGGAGACGACGAAAGGCAACGGCGAAACATAAGCAAAAAATAATAAAACCCACTGAAGGGGAAGAACAAGGCGACAAATCACGCAAGAGCTGAGCGAATAAAAGGGTATACAAAAAATAGGAAACGTCGGTGTCACCGGGCTAACGGTCAGGGTAAATGGGTGTCCCCAGTCTGGAGGTCGTGCACGCCACAGAACACGCAACACACCTCGATGTGCGGATCCCCTGACTACGCGTGGCTTGAGTTCGGTCATGAACTGCTCCTTTTTCCCCTGACTACGCGTGAGTTCGGTCATGAACTGTTCCTTTTTTTTTCTCCTGACTACGCGTGGCTTGAGTTCGGTCATGAACTGTTCCTTTTTTTTCCCCTGACTACGCGTGGCTTGAGTTCGGTCATGAACTGCTCCTTTTTCCCCTGACTACGCGTGGCTTGAGTTCGGTCATGAACTGCTCCTTTTTCCCCTGACTACGCGTGGCTTGAGTTCGGTCATGAACTGTTCCTTTTTTTTTCTCCTGACTACGCGTGGCTTGAGTTCGGTCATGAACTGTTCCTTTTTTTTCCCCTGACTACGCGTGGCTTGAGTTCGGTCATGAACTGCTCCTTTTTCCCCTGACTACGCGTGGCTTGAGTTCGGTCATGAACTGTTCCTTTTTTTTTCTCCTGACTACGCGTGGCTTGAGTTCGGTCATGAACTGTTCCTTTTTTTCCCCTGACTACGCGTGGCTTGAGTTCGGTCATGAACTGTTCCTTTTTTTTCCCTGACTACGCGTGGCTTGAGTTCGGTCATGAACTGTTCTTTATTTTTCCCCTAACTACGCGTGGCTTGAGTTCGGTCATGAACTGTTCCTTTTTTTCCCCTAACTACGCGTGGCTTGAGTTCGGTCATGAACTGTTCCTTTTTTTCCCCTGACTACGCGTGGCTTGAGTTCGGTCATGAACTGTTCCTTTTTTTCCCCTGACTACGCGTGGCTTGAGTTCGGTCATGAGCTGCTTTTTTTTTCACCGGAGCAGAAATAACGTCCGACGTGACGCACGCCACACTTAAGTGCCCAAATTAAAATCGACTGTCGCGGTTTCCGTAAAATCAAAGGGCCGTCTGTATTATACATACATGGTCCATGAACAGAAGAAAGCCACATCTGGTTGGACACACGCGACTCGCCGAAAGGGAAGTGGTGAAAGAGAAAGTGGGAAGAGTCATCGGATTAATTTCAACCGCGTACTGTTTTAGCGCATTAAGCATCGCAAAGCGCACGGTGGTCTTCCGCACTTCGCCTCCATTAAACGAAAGCCCCCACGGCCGGTATTCAATCCTGCGACCTCGGGCACAATTGAGAGCCGAACGCCGTGACTATACCAAGCCATCCCAGCAGATCCTCTCTTTTATGCGGGGTCATTTTGGTTTACTCCGGATCAGCCGGGGCTACGCCAAGCACAGCGACGGCTACAGAAGTCACTCCCTTGTGTGTGCGTGCTTTTTATGTTCTTTTGTTGAAATTTGACACCTGGCTCGGGGACTCCAAGCCTATTCGTTAATGAGAACGAAAGTGCGCGACCCCCCGTGGTGGTGGTGGTAAGAACATTTATTACCTATACAAGGGCCTGGAGGTATGTTCGGATCGGCCCATATGGGACCGGTCCTTGCAAGCATAGAGCTTCTTACTCTTACCTAAAGGGAAAGCTGTGCTGCCGTCTATGGGCGTTTACATGGAGTTTCCAGACGGCCAGTTCAGCCACCATGGGCGCTCAAAGCATCATGGGCCGGTGAGCTACCGAGTGCAGAACTACAACTTTTGGCCAAAACTAATGCAAAAATAAACGTTGTTCTACCATAAATAATGTCCTAAGATTGAATATTGTGACTATAAATTACAAAAAGAGAGAGAAACAGAATGCCAGTGTGAGATTTATCCAATATAAGCGATGGCCCTTTCTCCTATTGGCTTAGTTTTGAGCAGCACAAATACCAATATTTCGCACTTAATAGGCAAACTTTGAAATAAAAAAAATGTTATGAAAATATTTATCGTTGTGCGATCACTTAAGGAAGTTTTTAATGGCATTTCGGGAAACAGAAACCATTTATTGGCGACGTCTGCTTTTGCGCCTTCGCTACTATGGCTTTCGCGGTCTATGTACGCACCTTCAGATGATGATGATAACGAAAAAAAAAACATCGCAGTAACGCCACTCCACGTACTCGAGAAAAACCGACTGTCCCGCAACAAGTAGCACACCGGCCCATGATTCTTAGCGCCCCCATGGTGGCTGAAGTGCAGCGCCCTCAGCTTTCCCTCTAGTTAGTGTAAGGAACTCTATGCTTACAAGCACTAGGTGAAGGTCCCTAGTTTGGGACCCCCGGGCGCGCCCGACTAAGGCCTATTGGGCCTGTAAGTGATGGCAGCCGAGCAGGATCGCCTCCCAGTCCTCCCGGGTTGGGTTCCACCATGTATCCTCGGCAAGCGACTCGCGCTAGAACCTCGCCCACTCGCTCACGCCTACCCCCTGCACTGCCTCCCCTCGCCATTTACTGTCAAATAGGGCGTCTCTCCCACTATTTATCTCCTCCCTTACTTAAAGCACGCGTTCCCGCATCCATTAATAGCTTCATTAGATAATTTATTCTCTCTCCTTTTGCCTTTAATTTTCACCGCCATGTCGTGTCGTCATACGATCCGCTGACTCCTACCACTCTCGGCGTCACCAACGCCGGAAGCATAAGTTCTTTTGATCACTGAAATTTCGCGCTCAAGTACGCACCCACCATTACCCGCATTCACTCGTCACGCGCAGGTCAACCGAGCCAACTCCTCAGGCGCCTCGGGAAGCGCGAACACCCCTCTCCCCCTCACAAAATCGCCGCGTTTCCGTTCCAATGACGCACAATTAACGCTTGTCTTGCGATCATGGCACGGTAACGCTGCCGAACAAGAGTGATGTAGGTTGCCCAAAAATACAACCAAAATACATCCATACGCGCGCGTGCCCACCGTCTGCCATCAACTGCACGAAATGCCTCGCGGCACATTAGAGTAGAAGCAGCGAGAGCTTCCTCGGGATTTTTTTTTTCTTTTTTGCTTCTTTTCCCCCCTCATTCGTTACTCTGGCCGTCGCGGTGCCCACTAGCCTACATGTCCGCTCACAGTCGCTTCGGATCGGAGGACCAATTCTGCAGATTCTGTAACAACTCTATCCTCTGGGAGTGCAGCCACTCCCCGAGCTACAATTTATTCAAGAACGTAGAAGCATGGGAGACTGCGCTTCATAGCGAAGACCCGGCGATACAGGGTCTGTCTTTTCAGCAGAAGCAGCAATCCGCTTCGTCTACTAACCCTAGCCCCTTAGGGAGAGGTGACATCGGGCTCCCCGGAGGCCTGCGCGAGCGGTACCGGAACTTCGGTGTCACCCCTTCCGGACAAAAGGTTTTCACCACCACCTGATTTGTAAAAACATTCGGACGAAGACGGCGTGTAAATCAATCTGCAGTATAGTATCTCGTTAAAGAAGGAGGACTGGGGACCAATTAAGCTCCGTCTTTAATTGTGAATGATGACACATCCTTAATGACTACCATTCGCCGATTCTTCTGGGGAATCCACGTTCATGTACAGTCGTTGTTAAAAATACACAGCCCCTCCGACGTCGTGCAGTGGTTAGGGAGACCGACTGCTATGCCCAAGGATGCGGGATCGAATCCAGACCGCGGCGGCCGCTATTCGCTGGAGGCGCAAGGCACCCGTGCAATGTGAGATGTGAGATGTCAGAGGACCTCTTGTCCTGTGTCTCTCTCACGTTCCTATACTTCTTGCGCTTCAGACTCCGCAAAATGAGCAACCTCTTGAGAATCAGGACCATCTTGTCCAGAAGAGGATGGTGCACTGCTACACGGCGCTACAGTACGGCACCTTTGCCGCTATAGGTCCTGGAAGGAGGAGGAGCCTGTTGGAACCCAGCCTTTGGAGCCCAAAGACGTCTTCGAGCATACATACAATCTCAGCGCCATCTAGCTTAGAAAAGTTAATAAATAAGAAAGAAAAAAAGCCCAAGCAGCTAACAATGCGTATAAACCTCCTTACAAGCACAGAATGGTCTGGTTTTACTGGTTTTACGGCGTTTTATACTGTCATAAACCGCCGGGGTGGTGCAGTGGTTACGGCGCTCGACTACTGTTCCCAAGGACGCGGGGTCGAATCCCGGCCTCGGCGGCCGCTTTTACATGGAGGCGAAAAGCAAGGTGCCCGTGCGCTGTGCGATGTCAGTGCACGTTAAACAACCCGAGGTGGTCGAAATTTCCGGTGTCCTCCACTACTGCGTCTCTCATAGCCTGGGTCGCTTTGGGACGTTAAACCCCACAAACCAAATCATTCAAATCTATTCTTTTTCAACAGCTGCCAGCATGCAGCCTTATCAGTGTGACAGTAGCGCAGAGATCGATTCTGTACTGTTCGTTTCTTCATGCTCGTTGTCGCGAGACGCGGCTTTATCATTTTCTTTGTCGTGCAAGGTGCGCCGAGATGTGTCTCGAAGGGTTCCAGCCACACGCGGGTTATGCTAGTCACCGTCTGCGACTTTATCTAGATGCTTCTTCGCCGCCTTTAAATTGAGTGTTGACAGGTGCGACGGGCATTCGTAATGAGACGACCACCGAGCACGATTGCTGCTATCGCCTCTGCCGAGTTGCATTTTAATTAATTTCAGGGCGCAAGTCAGGCCAATAGAAGGTTTATTTCAGCGAAATTCAAGTCGGTTCGATTGTTGCCTAAACTGATTAGTCACTACCGCGTGATATCTGGAGAAAGGTGATGGTCATCGATCCCAATATATCTCGCACCAGATACAGAGGTGGAAGTATGCTCGAGCATTTTGGAGCCGCTTTGGGAGCAGTAATAAAGCCATCTTGGAGCAGATTTGGAGCATGTAAATAATGTTTTGGAGCACTTTTCTAGGTTCAAACGCCTTTGATAATTGCAGTTTTCTCTTTTTAAAATAAAAAAATCTCCAATCCGATTCCTTTTTATGCAAGTTCAATGCGTTTCCAACTTCGCACTCATATCTGACAAGACAAACGGCCAAAGCATGCGAGGATATATAACACAGGCTGACCTTAGCAACAACTTAAGACAGACTAGCAGCAAACGGAACACTTGTTACTGCACCTAGTCTGACCTAAACAGTTTGCCTATTTTGACTTGATAGATTGAACCACTTCGATGCGCTCAATCAGCGCCACTAATTTGGAGTTCAGATTAATAGGCACGACATTTTCGCTCTCTATCTCGTGCATTTCCATTTTGATTATATACCTGTGCTGATAAATTCCTGAGGAACAATAGATGGCACTGAAGTGTAGCCTTTTTATCCGTCAGCTTTCTTATTTCGCTGCCTCCTGCCTATAGTTCATCATTCTTTGCTTTCTATTTTCTTCTCGCGAGTTTGGCGCACAAGGGTTTGTTTTTGTTTTTCTTTTCTTTTTTTTTTTTTTTTAAGTCTTCGCCCCCACATCTTTGGCGCAACTTTTTGACGCAATCCAGAACAGACGGGACCTTGCGACACTGCTCGCGCGCAAATCGTCGCCTTTCAATAAACACTCCAGGTTCGCAACCGTGCCCCCTTGCCCACCGAGACATAGTCCCGTAAACGGTTTGCGACCTCGCGTTTCTTCGCTTTGCGTCACTGCACGGCAGCCAGGAACAACAGAGGCCCCCGAAGGCGACGCGGTAAACAATCGCGTCACACCACAGACTGCACCGCGCACCTTTGCTAGTCTTTCCTCGTGCCACGCTGCGTGCAGGCACCTCTTCAATGACAACACCTTTTCTTTATTTTCGCCAGTTCGAGCAGCACGCCGCTCTTGGCCCGTTCGTGACGCAACCGCTGGCGTCGAAGGCTATTGCATAGCACAGCGCAGGTTCCGCTATTCTCTTTTGAATGCGACGGCATTTAAGCTGCCTGCACGATATCAGAAAAACCCCTGATTCGTCGATAGTAGTGACGGCATCAAGGTCTGACAGCGAGGAATCAATAACATGATGGAAATTTGTAAACGAGCGAAGGACCCCCCAATAGAGAGTGTGTGGACACCCACAATTTGGCAACTGGTCCATATCTAAAAGGAGTTGGCCCACCCCAAAAAATAGGTTGACTCACAATGGACCAAGATTTATTTATTTATTTATTTATTTATTTATTTATTTATTTACTTATTAGAACCTCAAGGGCCCCCAGATGGGACATTACATGAGGGGTGGGCACTCCTTCCCCTCCTTCCTCCACTATACAGTACTCCACTATACAGTACTTGTACCCCGCCGGGGTGGCGCAGTGGTTACGGCGCTCGACTAGTGTTCCCAAGGATGCGGGATCGAATCCCGGCCTCGGCGGCCGCTTTTTGATGGCGGCGAAAAGCAAGGTGCCCGTGTGCTGCGCGATGTCAGTGCACGTTAAAGAAACCCAGGTTTTGGAAATTTCCGGAGTACTCCACTACGGCGTCTCTCATAGCCTGAATCGCTTTGGGACATTAAACCCCACAAACCACAGTACCTGTTTCTCTCTTTCATTCCACCCTTCTTCCATTGCCATACGGCGCGGCTCACGTGTCCAGCGAAAAGTGCGGAAGATATAAGGCGCTTTTCCTCTCCTATACAACCATTTGCGCAGAGTGTACAAGGCGCTGTACAACTTCAAGACAGTGTACAACTTCATTGCCCTAAATTACCATACTGGTTCCACATATATTCTCTGCATTTCATTCTCCGCAGGAGCGCACTTTGAAGCATGAAATGTTTTCAGCTCGCGTTCTCGGCAAATTCACGCAAACACCACCAGAAAACCGGGCCGCGCCGAATGCTGTAGCCGAACATGAGGCCGAACATGAGGCCGAACATGAGGCTAACACTGAAGCAGGGCGTGGAGCAGAACTTGACCTAAATATTCCGAAACTGTCCATCCGACGGAACAATATTCAGCGAACCCAAACCAGCGGCGGCGATGAGCACCTTAGTTTCCCGATGCCATCACCGTAAATTTTTCTCCTCCAGATTCCCGCGCATCATAAAATAGAATTCCTCCTCTCTTCTTGTGACGAACTGCGTGACGAAACGATTCTTCTTCTGCGATTATAATATAACTCAACGCCGCGCTCGCCGGCAATTCCGGACAACTACAGTGGGTCGCATTTCTCGATCCGACTACCACGGGTACCACGGGCAAAGAGAAACAAAACGGAACCGGAACCGTCACATAGCTCCCGCCTCTACGGCGCATCCATTGGTCACGGCTGATGTCGATAAACGATCGCTGTCACGGCGCGATGATCGCCGCGACGAATGGACCGATGTCTAACGACGAAGACACACGTAGCGAAGAGTCCCATGGCCATCGAAAGGAAACGGTTATTACCATCTCCGAGCTCTCGATCACAATCACTGGTCACGGCTGACGAACTCGGTCACAGAGTGACCTCTCCTGCCGCGGCGAGGTCAGCGCACGGAGAGAAAGCCTCTCATTTGACCCGCCCTGGCCAGACAAACAACAACCCGGGCGGGGTTCGCACTGGGGCCACCTGACCGCGCCGCCAAAGGAGGTAGATGAGGGAGGGCGCTTTGGCCCCCTCCGCATACACTTGCTCCTGATTGAGCACGCAACCGTGGTGGCGTGGTGATGGTGAAGGGCAGCCTCGTCAACAAGCGAGCGAAAAAAAAAAAGAAAAAAAAAACGGGGAGAAAAAGAAAAGGGAGAAGAGAAACTGGGCCAAACGCCGCGCGCTCGCGCAATGGGGCGAGAGCGAATTTCCCACGCTGCCGTGAGAGACAACACGGAAATGACCCTGCAGGAGTGGTGCCGGTGCCGCTCGGCCGAAGCAGCTTGCTTCCGAACGGAAAAAGCAAATCTCGCCGATGACATCGATCAGATAACGCCGCACGTATGCGCGCGCGGCTGGGGCTGCTGTGCGAGCGTGCGTGCGCGTGTACGGGCCGCCGATAAGGATCTCCGCGGCGATTGTGGGACGACCCCACTACAGCTGCGCCGAGCCGCGCGCCCGAGCACGAGGCGCCAACAACGGGGCTACGCACGGACGAACAGCTGCTGTGATGGTCTATACGTGGGTACGAACTGCACGGAACAAACGCTGCGGTGCCACTAGCATCATCGGTAGCGGGAGTAGTCGGTGGTGTAATCCTAACCAGGCTGTCACTGCCACGTGAGAAGAGAATCGGTAGTAAAATACAGTGGACGTTAATTACTGCTTCCTCATGAGAGCTACCAATGATCACTGGCAGTGTGTGAGAAGTGCGAGTGGAAGGTCTCTTTATGTTGTACGGACTTTGCTCAGAGCGTGGAGACAGCGAATGGAGATTTTCCCTCCCAGTGACAACAATGCCCCCTATCGAACTCCAGCCTCGTCGACTAACCAACTACTACATACGTACTCACTCTCAAGCAGAATATTTTCTCTCAACAAGGAGACAAACAACTCGTTTGGTTTGGTTTGGTTTAACGCCTCAAAGCGGCTCAAGACTATGACGGACGCCGTAGTGGAGGCCTCCACATAAATTCGACCCCTGAGGTGGTTAAAGTGCACTGACATCGCACGGTACACAGGCGGACGTCTTGCGTTTCGCCTCCATCGGAACGCAGTCGGTATCGGTAGTCGAGCGCTCTAACTACTGAGGGGGAGAAGGGTGGTTTTTCCCGGCCCTACGGGGCTGGGACGGTAGGTCAACGCTGCTTGCGGCGGGGGCTAGCCAGCCACCGATTTTTATCTGTTGTAAGCCGTCATTGCACCCGCCACCGCTTAGGTGGTGGACGACGGCTGTTGCGGCGCGCGTCTTTCCCTTCTTTTTCTTTTTTCTCTACTTTCTCTCTTCTGTCTGCACGAGGCAGCGGAGGTGGCTCAGCTACAGAGCCAGTAGCAGGCGCGTGCGTTTTCTTTTCCTTCTTCCTACAGCCACAACAACAACAACAGCACTGACATCGCACAGCCCAAGGACGCCTCTTCGTTTCACCTCCATCGAAACGCAGCCGCCGGCGCTAGGGATCGAACCCGGGTACTCCGGCACAGTAGTCCGGCATCATAATTAACCACAGCACCACCGCGGCGGGGCTAGTAATGAGGAGCACATTTGAATTTCGTTGTATTTCGCATTTCGTTACATCCAAGTCTTTAATCTCGCACACATTACCTCCAGTGGAGGAAAGGCGCGATTTACATTTCTCCGTTTCACAACCAAGCAACCGTCGCAGAGGCTTCAGACAATCGGCGGACAGTTTTCGCCCTCATGACAATGTTAATGCTAACGCACAAAAACGAAACTATGCGTAACAAAACATGGCGTTCGAATTCCAGTAACCACTGAGAACAAGGGCCAATGCGTCAAGAAAATGGAGGATTATAAACCCGAGAACGCGTCAATACGCAAATCACGACGATGACAGGCGCCTAGCGCTGAGTGACCTGACAGCAGCCACCTGGACCTTACGCCTCTTCCTCCGGCGGAGAGGGGAATTTATAATACCCCTGAATTCGCTTTATACATATTGCGTAGCGCTACGACAACCGACGGGACTGACGGCAAAGAGGAAGTCAATGACGAGACGTGAAGTTGGTACAGCAACAGGGGACGAGGGCGGGCGACGATAAAGCCAAGGCGAAAAAAAAAAAAGAAATTATGCAAGGACCTAAAACCGAGTAAAATAGGAATAGCCGAAGCAGTCGGACTTGCCACAACAGCGTCCCGTGTAGCGATCAACAAAATACGCCCGACAAAAAGCGCGAAAAAAAAAAAACGGAATCATCGCCGATTGGGCCAAACAAGATGGATGAAAATGCAGCTAGGGCATGACTAGTACCTTCCCGAGAAAGCGAGAGGAGGTTCGATCAACGTCAAATCTGTTTTATACGCGTAAACAGAAAAGTAGGTAGGCAAGGAGACGGACAAGCAGACCAGCGAGACAACACGCCCAGCACTTTTCTTCTTGAAAAAAAGGAAGAAGGCAAAAAAAACGAAACAGAAGTTACGGCGGCAGCCACGTAATGCGCGAACAACGATAAAATAGAAAACAACGACGCGGCGAGGGCGACGCGAAAGAGCGGCCGGTAGCAGCAGCAACAGCGGCGGCAGCGTGAAAAACGCAAGCAACAAATACAATCATGTAGGAAACTGGGACGAAAGTCAGGTCATCGCCGAAACGCTCCCCTCTCGCCGACCCACCACCCTCTTCCTTCCTACAGCCATCGCGCGCGCTCTCGCTCGATCCACTTCGGAACTTTCTCTAACTCCCACATCGCGCGCGCCCGCCGTCGGCACAAGACGTCTTTGAAACAGCCGCAAGGAAATAACCGAAAACAAACCAAAATGCTTCGAAGCCGCGAATGAAAAGGCGATGTAAAGAGAAGCTCGGGAGAAAGAGTTGGTAGGTCATACGCGGGAGGGGGATGTACGGGGACGCGGAATAAATCTGACGCAACGACATTCGTAAAGCGAACGGACGCGGCCAGCCTAACTGGCACGAACAACTACTGCCTGCCGATGCATGATGGCTCTCCTCCGTAAGCCAAGCACTGACCCCTGTTGCGGCGGGCGCGCGCGTACTGGCCGAGAATTGGGGGCGTTTCTTTATCCTGCTGAAATGAGCGAAAGTTACGCAAGCAATAGCCCTGTCCACTTAATGACGAGGTGGAATGGCGAATCTAGGATATGGGGTCGTTCCCATTGGCACGCAAAGAGAGTGGACGCAGCAATAACTGATGCTCTATTGACGACTACACGGTTGTGACAATACAGATCACACTTGGTAATAAATAAACCACGAGAAAAGAGCAAAAATAAATGGAAACGACCAGCGAAATTACCAATTAAATCAATCTCTCACCATGCCAACGATCCAGAAGAAGTCACCTAATAAAAGAAGTTCCCCTTTCTCTAAACGTAGAATGAGTGAAAATTTTGAGGAAAACCAGCGCGACATTGTAAGTATATAACCTCACGAGCCATGCATGTTTCTTCGCGGTACCTATAATCAAAGTGAAGGGAGCAGCGGCAAATAAGACTCAAAGGAAGCCCTTCGTCCAGTTGGTGCTCGGCCATGTTAGCTGCCATCTACAGCCTCCCACGTAACGAAAGCGTACGGACAGACGGGCATGATCGTGGCCGCGAGCATGAGCTATTAAGATTATCGCCTTAAAAATTATTTTAAGGCGAAAGCCTTACTTCGCTCATGGTGAAAATTTCGCGTAGGCGAGATTGTCCGCGGGATTCGAGTCCCGTGAAAGGCAGTGGGTTCGACTCCCGTAAAGGTTGTGGGTTCCAATACCGTAAAGGTCGTGGGTTCGAGTCCAGTACTCCTACCCCTCCGATCATCAGCCGAGCGCGTTAACAGACTACGCCACGCCGGCAGGGATGGAAGCAGGCTCAAGCATTTCCACCAAGCGGCAAAATCGTGTTTCACTTAATTTGATGACAAAACATCGAGGCAGGACATTTGGCTTTGTAGCAACCTTCCGTTTTAGAGCAGGATGGAGCAGGAAAAGCAGTTTGGAGCAAAATGGAGCAAATGGTCCACCTCTGCGCCGGGTACGTCAGAAGCATATACGTATCTTAGTTCTTGTCTAGCCTTCCTACCGTCTCCATGGCAACATAGTGGCACGACAACGACGCCTTCACGGAGGGAGCGTGGAGCACGCCATCTGCCGCCAGCTATGAAGACTAAGCGCCGCAACGAGCGCGCGCCATCGCCGACGAGTGGAACTACTCACCTCGAATTTGAAATGGAAGAAGCCGCTGTCTTGCACTATGTGATCAGCAGAATGCGGTCAAATAAACACTACAGTAAAACCAGATTTTTACGGTTTTCGCCTTATCGCTCTTGAGCGATCTTAAGTGCGTCAAGAATTTTGTGCATCAGCTGTTGAAAGGTTCCTCTCTGTCGATGCCACTGGTTTGAGGGCTTCCCTTGAGGAACTTCGCCGTTGCACTCTTGAATTGTATATGACTAGAATACACACAGCATGCTTGCATCATGTTCACGGCGTTTTTTTTTTTTTTTATTGCCCAATGGGAATGCAGCCGAATTACAGTGTTTTCCACTTGTCGCCAGAAACGCGCCACCTTGGCGACTCGGTCATTTCGTTCAAGCTTAACGTCTAGCGGTGTACGTACGTAAACGGCCTCGAATTCATTGGGCGTGTCTCGGCCGGGTCCCGAGACCTGACGACCACTGCACACTACGCGTAATGACAGCGAGTGAAAATGGGACACACTCTGCTCCCTACCGCCGTCATAAAAGATACAGCTTAACAATGCAACAACGTACGCGACGCGGCCGGCGCGCACAAACAAGCTCGCGCGTCATCGCGAATAAAGCGACACCTGCCGGTAATAAAGATCCGCCTTAATAACGTGTCCGTCGCCGCACACAAGGCAGAAGCTGCGAGATGAAAAAGTTCGCGCGATGCTACATTCATTACAAATATGCACAACCAGCAGCACACATCAAATGACATTCGGACAGGGACGAGGTTGTTCCCTCGATTATGGTGCTGCAGCCGCTGATGATAACGATAACTGGTGGTCACAGACAAGGGTGCCACCGTTGCCACTTCACTGCTGACGTCACCATGACGTTCGCGCCGACGACAGGCGACGGTGCTCGCGACATTTCACGACGTCGAAAAATGTGTCGCCGGTGCTTGACAGTCAAGCACCTGGTGACAGCGGACAACAGTTGGCGTGAAAGGATCTGACCATTGCTATTAATCGGGGGGAGGTTGGGGAAGGGAGGGGAGAGGGGTGGCGACGAAAGCGCGCACACACTCCGTCCATCGTCCACTGCAGCCGATTGCTTGACGATTCATTCATTGGCGTCTACCAGAGCGCTGTAGTACAAGGGAGAATTATGTGCAGCTTTCATAAAAGCTGCGCGGTGAAATAAAATTTTCTCCTGGCACGGAACAGAGAGAGATTTTAATGATAGCATGGAATGTCTGCCTGGTGCTGAGCCTGGCATGCTAAGGTTTGGTTTTGTTTTCGGGTTTAACGTCACAAAGCTACTCAGGTTATGAGAGACGCAGTAGTGGAGGACTCCGGAAATTTCGACCACCAGGGGTTCTATAACGTGCACTGCCATCGCACAGCACACGGGCGCCTAGCTTTTCGCCTCCATCGAAAACCGGCCGCCGAGGCCGGGATTCGACCCCGCATCCTTGGAAACAGTAGTCGAGCGCCCTAACCACTGCGCCACCTCAGCGGGCAGGTAGAGCGGAAAAGCAACTTGGCGGGTAAGAACCGCAACTTGGAGCAGCTGCGTACTGCGCACTCGAAGAACAATGGCCACCAGTGCTCCTCGACTACGTCCCACTGATATCAGTTGGTCAAGCAAACTTGCGATAAAGAAAGGTAAAAAGAAAAACATGTCAGGTAGGGGCCAGGAAATGAGAGAAAACTGGGAGGCAGTGCTAGCGACGAGCGTTCTCAGAGAGGGAGGGGGGGGGGGGGGGGAGGGGAGAGAACAAAGACTAGAAAAATAGTAAACGCGGTAGTGGGACGAAGACCCGCCCTACATACACCGATGCAACCCCCACAACACCGCCGATCGCCGTGGTACGCACTACACCGCAAGCCGGCCCGCCCAGGTGAGAGCCTAGGCTGTTACGCAACCAGGCGCGCTGCCGGGAAGCGGCGCAAAATCTGGGCGAAAAGAAAAAAAAAAAAGGATGGGAAAGAGATAAAGGAGAAGCAGCAACAAGGAAGGCAGGACCATCGGCGGCATCGCCGACTTCCTTTTTCCCATCCTCGTCCGGAGCTCCCACGGACAACCCGTCAAGACATCACCTAGCTCTGCTGCTGTTGCTACTGCCGGATGGGGGATCGGCCCCCGCTGCTTGATGCAAGCGCGCCCGCGCCGGGCTCCTCATCACCTGACCACGCAGCTACCTTCCGCCGCGCAGGCACTGCAGAAGTCAGTCACGCAGTATATGCGTCCGTGTGTGTGTGTGCCGTATGTATCGGCGTACCAGCCGCACAGGACGGCCGCGCCGAAAACGAATTATGCTGCAACGTTGCGGGGAGAAATATTTATGCGAGTTGCCAAGTTCAGCTCTGGGTGCACTGTTCAACCGGGGCTAGGCGCCAGCGTTACTACACAATAAAAACAGTCGCAAGCGGCTGTCCGTATAAAGCAGCGTTCGTAACGGATCGTGCATGCGTGTCGTAAGGGTTCAGTTCACACCATCAACCATTCCTTGAGGAGACTTGAGGAGGGTATAGAGGTACGGCTTTTTGCGGCTAAATGAACTTCAAAAGGGAGAAAGATGTCCACAGTACAGGCAGCACAGCGGAAAGGCGGAACAAGGAGGTTCCATTCTTGACCTTTCTTCTCGCTTCTCTGCCTATACCTCCCGATATTATGCCCCACCCGGGTGAAATCGCCAAACTTCTCTGGTGAAGGATGCCTAAACGAGGTTCTGGCATGGCTGTACGATGGCAAATAGAGGTGCATGATCGAAGACAGCCATCACGAAACAAGTGGCAGCCACAACGAAAGTAAAATATAGCCGTTTATAAAGCTTTATAGACGGATCCAAGTGAAATCCAAGGGGGGCCCATTATGTGCGGGCTCATACGGTACGTGCAGCAGCTCGCGAAGGGGTTATCGTGTATATGTTCCCCTCCCTTCAGCTCTCCGAAGAGTGTAGAAAGGGAGAAAGTCGGCCGCTCGAGAGCGGACGCCTAGTGGATCGTGCGCGTGGTGTGCGAGGTCAGCGGCCCGCGCAACCCCGAGACCGACCGGACGGGAACAAACAATGACGGGCCATGATACGACTAGACCACGCAACTCTCTCTTTCTCTCTCTGTCGACCCTTTACACAACGGGATGAGAACACCGCGTGGCCCCAGGAGCCCCCGCTACGTCCGGAAGTCGAGGGTTCGACCCTTGACGACGGGAACACAGCCTTCGCCCGCGGAGTGATAAGAGAAAAGGGGGTCGTCACTGACGGAGAGAAATATTGCGTGCGCGCGCTGAGACAGCGGGGTCGCTCGTCTGGAGGGTCCTATAGAGTTGCGTCACGAAGATTTGCAACGTGCTATAAGCTTATAATTGAAGACGTGCAAATGTGTCCTTCAGGCGGGCAGTGACGTCGCACACGCAGTGGGCGATCGTATAAGACAGCGCGAATGAGTCTTTCAAACACACGACTTTCATAGTTGCCACGACAGAGAGAAAATAAAAGCTTTCTCGAAAAGATATGTCACCGCACAGCCCAACGGATAATGAGGCGAGTCAATCTTCGCGTGTAACACGTTCGCCCTACGAGTATACAACGGGCTGTAAACGAAACGATCCAAATGTGAGCCTAAGCGAAGGCGAGGTAACGGCGGTGGCGACGAGAAATCATCGCACGTGCGTCGTAAACGTCAAACTGAAGGGGAGCCCAGCGGTACAAAGAAGGCGCTATTTCGGCGCTTGCGCGTAACGGAAACTCTGTACACTAACTGTCACCCTCTATGATTATGTCTTCGGTTCTGTCTCCTTTCTTTTCTACCTCTGTCTCTCTCGGTCCGAGCTATACTAGCCCGGTCAGCAGGTTCGCACGGCCGTTTTCTTCCCGCAGGACATCCAGCGGTCATACAGCGGACATCCGCCTCATCACCGCGTGCCCCGTGGGTACGGAATAATACGCGGCCTCACCACTTTCTCCTCCCGGTTCTTGCTTTCCATCCGGCAGTGCCGTTACACGCAGCGAAGCTGCCTTTTCACGTCACCGCGTGTTATAACACGCAGCGAGTGCGAGCAGCGCATTCATTTTCCCCATGTCTCGTCGGATGCGCGTTCGTCAACTGTGTACACACGCGATCTCTGATTGCACGACGGATCGTCACTGCTATATCTATACATCGCATACGCGCTGAGTCATGCACGAAACTGACTTCGAGGAAACGGAAGGCGAAGTAGTTTTTTCACAATAGGTATATACGACACACAATCAAGACTTTTCGCCTAGCGGAGACGTGTGCAGGTTTGCCGAGCGGCTCCTGCGCACGCGCATAAGCAAGGGTATGGGGCGAGGGGTGTCACAAGTTGTTTTATGGCTGCAGGTCAGAGTGCCTAGCGCGTTAATTTCTAGCAACGACGTCAGCCCGTCGAAGCGCGGAGAGCTCGATCTTATGAATGCATCATACACGCCCAAAAGCGAGGTGGACTATGAGGGACGCAGTAGTGACGAGCTCCTGCAGCTAATTGTAGGCGCCCTAAGCTTCGCTTCCATCGCAATTCGGTCGCCGCGATCGGAATCGAACTCTCGACGACAGGCTCGAGCACTCTAAACACTATAGCTATGTAATTTGTTCCTCTTCACGCACGGAAGTGGGTCAGACGCAAAAACAATTAAAGACTGCGCAAGCGCTAATGCTCCTACGTCGCTCCGCGGAGTAGTAGTCACCTCATTTTAAGCGCTAACGCAACCACGAGCTTGCTTGTGTCTTTATTTTTCTCTATCACAAGGACAAAAAAAAAAACAAAAAAACTAAGGATTCTCTACCGCCCAGCTCACACGTGAAGCAAATTACAAGAAAAAAAAGCCCAGGAGAAAGGATACATACACGAAAGAAAAGACCTCATTGTAACACTGCACTGTACGCGCCGCACGCACAGAGCGAGTACGCACTAATGAGACGGCGTCGCTCACGAAACCAACTAGAACCAACAAAGGGGGGCCCAGCGAAACAGTAAACGTACACGCGCGAGCTGGTCCACACTTCCTGATTCGCCACGTGCTCGTACACCAAGCAAACATCACCACCAGCATCGGCCGGCGGCGCTACACTATACAGCGCGGGGACAATGGACAAAAGGGGAGGAGACATCGCGCGCAAAAAAGGAGATCGCCGGCGTGCAATGAGAGGTAGAAAGAAGACGGGCTTTGAGAAAGAGACGAAAAGCAGAGCGCCGCGAAAGGAAGGAAGCGCTTCGCAAAGTGCGCGCCCGCCACGCGAGAAGCTGCACTGCGAAGTGCTCGTCAGGAGAGAGAGAGACAGGAGCGAAATTGCAGCCGCACACTCCGATGCTGGAGCAGCGCCCAGATCAGCCCCCGGCGCGGGTAAACGACCGAGGGTTGCCGTGCGTCACAGGACGTGGGTAACGGCGGCGACGAGGTGGAGAAGACGCAGGCTGCAGCTACGTCACCACCGCCATCGTTCCGGTTGGCGCGCAATAAAGAAAGAAAGAAAGAAAGAAAGAAAGAAAGAAAGAAAGAAAGAAAGAAAGAAAGAAAGAAAGAAAGAAAAAGTCGCTCAGAGCTCATGTGAAAAAGAGCGACAGCTAATTAAAAGGACAGTATGATGTAATGGCGGGTCACAGGGCGGCTTCCTGCCGTGTCTATGTAAAAAAGCGACCGAGGGGACTCCTTGAAGCTGCTCACCGACACGAATCTTGCGCGCCTGCATACAATGTTACCTGCGTAGTGCACTATATACCCTGCATGCTACATAAGCAGCCACTAGGCGGAAGTCATCTCGGTTGTAAGAGGCGATATAACCCACACAAAGCGTGCTCTGAGGACGACAACGACGACAGAGAGATAGGAAGACATACGGCGCATACAAAGCGGCACGGAAGCGCAGGTCCGCGCCAGCCGCAGATGGACTTGAATAGTACTTAGGGGCCTTACACGACGAGCCATAAAATGATGTAAGAAACTCCCGGTTAAGGCACTACGCGGCGTGGAAGCGAGAGCACTTGAAGTTTAATTCAAGCGCGAACGGTAAGCATGCGGATGCAGTGAATGAACAGCCGCTCCAAGGCAACAAGCAGCACGGTAGTCCCTTATTTAAAACTCAGTACCTATTCCTCCACGGTGCTCAGTACATCGTTTAGCTCGCGGGCCTATAGCATATGTCATTTGGATGAATACACATTCGAAAAATATAATAAATAAAACTCCACTACTGCACCCCTTCCTCTCTTTCCGCTTCCACTCCCACTTTCCTCCTTCCTCCCTTACCTTACAGCGCAGTTCAGGTGTTCACACACGTGTGACAGATACTGTGCCTTTTCTTTCCTGTGAACCAATTTATTATTATTATTATTATTATTATTATTATTATTATTATTATTATTATTATTATTATTATTATTATTATTATTATTATTATTATTATTATTATTATATTTTACTTTAAACTTTATTTTCCAGTTAATGTCACGCGTTCAATTCTATTTTGTCGTATTTCCCTGTATTTCTAGCCTTTGTTTTAGGTACCACGCACTTGTTGCGCCTGGAATGGTTGTTTATTTTGTATATTTCTATTACTATAATCAATTTCGGTTACTTGTTTTTTTGTGTGTGTGATGTGCTCTACAATTCTCTGACTTTGTATATAAGACATGCTACTCATCGATTTCTTTCTTTCCGTGATACTTTTCGTCTCAGTTTCATTTCATGTGTTATTTGTTTCTTATTTTGTGTTCTATCTGTGTGTGTGTAAAACTTGTGTGTGCATTCTTTTTTTTCTTTTTTTTTTGTGCTGCAGCACGAAGACTACATGGTTGTTCCTGCGCACATCAAATAAAGATTGATTGATTATTATTGTTTGTTTTTTTCGAAGAAGAAGAATGTTTGTTTATTCATGAAAACAGGTATTACATAAATAATACAGAAGGAGGTCCCAGAGCTCAAGGCTGTAACGGGACCTCCTATTATTATTATTATTATTATTATTATTATTATTATTATTATTATTATTATTATTATTATTATTATTATTATTATTATTATTAAACCTACGATGCCACTTTAAGACTCCATTAGCGGGAATCCGAGAGCATTAGAGTTCTTATATCTGTATTTTCCTTGCGTGTTTGGGTCAGTTTATTGCATTCGTCAGCACAGTAGACATGCACTCATCGGTGGTTGCGGTAGGGCCCGAAATATTTCAGGTGGGCCAAGGGTCATTTTTCAATCCGATGCCTGTGATTGGTGCATTGGTCTGACACAATCCATAGACGCCATCACTGCACCGACTAATCAGGGAATTAGGGGTCACTTTTGAATTTGGTTTCCAGTGGATGCTGCTCTGTGTCACCTTACCTGCAAGATGTCGTCACTTAACTCGACCAATCAGAGCAATTCGCCATCAACGGCGGTGCGCGGTTTTGATGTGACGGGACTTACCTTATGTTACTCCATTAAAACGACCAACCACTCACGTGGGATGTAGTGGCGTAGACTAAAGACCAGTTAGTGAGACGTATCGCGCAAAAAGCAGTCGGTTGGTTGGTTGGCTAGTGGGGTTTAACGTCTCAAAGCGACCCAGGCTATGAGAGACGCCGTAGTGGAGGACTCCGGAAATTTCGACCACCTGGGGTTCTTTAACGTGCACTGACATCGCACAGCACACGGGCACCTTGCTTTTCGCCTCTATGGAAAAGCAGCCGCGATGTACTGGCGTAGACTAAAAACCAGTTAGTGAGACGTATCGCGCAAAAAGCAGTCAGGCCACGAAATCATGGACGGTACGGTACAGACTAGGCGCTGCAGCCCCCTAAACTAAACGGCCTCTTGGTGTTTACATATGGACTAAAACGCCAAGTGCGCGTCCCGTCCTTTCTTTTCAGCACTGCTTTCTGGCTAAGTTACTGAACGCGTGCTAACAATGCCCCCCCCCCCCCCCCCCCCCCCCCCCCCACACACACACTCACAGGTATCGGCTGGGACTCCTTGCTCGTCGGAGTTCTCTCACTACGTTTAAAGAAACCCGATTCGGACACAAACCCGGTTGCCAGACCACGAGGGGGAGGATCACAATGCAGCGCGGGGTTCTATATGCTGCCTCGAGTCACGCGAGCCTCTTCCTCCGCGTGCAAATTGCATGCAAATATACACTCTGTGGGGAAAGAAATGTAAGAAGCACGAACAACAACCGACCAGCACGCACGACAAGGAACCCTCTCAGCCCGAGAATGATCAGCGGAAACAAAAACCTCGTTGTTTGTCCGTTTGTTCGTAGCCTCGCCTACACACGAAGAGAGCACAATGCCAACGCATCGCGCTCGACACAGCAACGATAATAGCAACAAAAAACGAACAAGCAGCCCCTAGCGTCAACACACACGTGTGTGTTAAAACAATAATATTGTGCAAGATGCAGCGCACATAGTGTGCGCATTCGCGCATGTTTTCGGGGGACGGGATTGCGGACGGATATGCACACGCCAGAGGAGACGCGCATGCATGCATTCACGTGCAAGCTGCGGCGAAGGAGCGACGAAAAAAAAAAAAAAAAGAGCACACAGATGGCCGAGCAATAATCATGAGCAGAGAGCATCGACAGTGAGATTGCAGCAAGATCCAGAGAGCAGTTCACCGATTTTTACGGGAACACTCTTACTCCGAGAAACGGGACTAACAGAACATTCTTACTCCGAGAAACGGGACTAACTGCAGCACTTAGTCATCACTACTATACACCGCTTCGCAGTCAGTGCCTATAAAGGAGCAATGGCTGCTGTGTAGGGGACTTAAAGTATGTTTTAAGCCCGGTGCAGCGGGACCCAAAATACAGAGCAGTCCCGTTGCTCCGCGCTTAAAACATACTATAAGAAATGCACCAACAAGCCTGCAGTAACGTCCTTGCAAGTGTAGGGGACCAATCGAGCAGTTTAGTCCCCAAGGAATTAACTCGAACGGCAACGTAATTAAGTTCACGGTTGCAGAATAATAAGCAAGTGGAGCAGGGCGTGTGTTAATAAGTAGTAAATGACAGAGGCCCTTGTCCTGCAGGGGGCGAGCCTTCGCTGATAGTGATGACGTAGACGATACCAGAACGACTCCTGCAGCTGCATATATTCTGCGGGACACGTCGCACGCCCCCACGGTATTTGATGACGAAGACAGCAAAACTCGCCAATATAAAAGAACGCCCAGAGTTCGAACCGATCCGGAGTGGTATTTTTTTTTTTCGAATATTTTACGAATATTCGTTCTTTTTTTTACGAATATTTTTTTTTTTTTCCTTTAGCCATTGCTCAGTGTCGTTGTGCGTGCGGTCGAATGCAGGTTGTATACGACTTTGCGAATCTATTGGCTAAATAATTAGTCCCAAAGGACGCGAGCTATTGGAGCATCCATTGATCAATGCATATAAGAGGTGCAAGCTACGAATCGTTTACTAGCAGAAGCAGTCACAAAAGGGTAGATAAAACAACGTCCGCGCGTCCGAACCGGAAGCCGCACAGTCGCCAAACAACGGTACGCAAGAAACGCCCCTCGCAATGGTTATTCAAGTGCCGAGCAGCCATGAGAGTAGCCCGAGGTGCTCAGCGTCCTCGACTTCGCAGGGCGCATGTAATACAGGCAGTGGCGGCCTCGCTGCCAGAGGTCTTTTTGCCAATGCTCGGCGTACGGGTGTCCGGGAGCCCTCTGGGCGAGCACAGAAGTGACTATACTTTGTTCGCGTGCGCTTTGAAGCGATGGCGTTAAGGCTTACGTTAAGCGGAGAACTCAGCGGCGTGTAGGAAGTTCGGATTGGTCGAAAAGGTCTGACGTCATACGCAGAGCAGCTGGAAAATCGAAAGTTATTGAAACATTGCATAAAATGCGACCATAGGGTCGCAACATGCCTCAAATTGCCGCAGCCACCCAACCGCACTCAAACCTGTCAGTGATGATCGCGCTGCACAGACGCAGACAAGCTTCCCCTTATCGAAACGCCGGCTTGGCACTACTGAGGCTCTTTCGTCGCCTTTGAGACATGCTTTTGTCTTCCTTGAGCGGTGAGATCACCGAATATGCAGTGGAAACATTGACACGCAGTTGGTGACAAATCAGCACACTCTACTCAAACTAACGCGTTTACGCTTGTAAAATGAGCGAACGAAAATCGACACGCATCGAAGCCGTATACCAGGGCTATACCGTAAAACATGTAGCCGTTTATTTATAAATACACCAAATTCTTAACGCCCGTCTCCCGTGTCTGATGCCGTACCTTTCTACACAAAATATTTCGGGCTTCAGTGCTTCTACACATTGTGAAAAGTTCCCCTTTGTATAGGCAGATCTAATAGCGTTCAAGTCGCGTCCTCATATCAGGATAAATTTCAACCACGGGGGTTATTTAACGTGCATCGACATCGCACAGCGCACGTACTTCTATGGCATTCAATTAGCCTCGATGTACATGCGGCTGCAGCGACAGGCGGTCGAACCCGCGACCTCCTGCTCAGAAGCCGAACGTCGCGACCATTAAAGGATCCTCAGCGGAAGGCAGTAAAGATTGGTTTGGTTTCCCAAAGCAACTCAGATTATGAGAGACGCCGTAGTGGAGGACTCCGGAAATTTTGACCATCTGGGGTTCTTTAACGTGCACTGACATCGCAC
Source organism: Amblyomma maculatum (assembly GCF_055883805.1). Classification (NCBI taxonomy): domain Eukaryota; kingdom Metazoa; phylum Arthropoda; class Arachnida; order Ixodida; family Ixodidae; genus Amblyomma; species Amblyomma maculatum. Next base: position 89,377,463 of record NC_139351.1, on the reverse strand, counting down.
AGCACACGGGCGCCTTGCTTTTCGCCTCCATCGAAAAGCTGCCGCCGAGGCCGGGATTCGATCCCGCGTCCTTGGGAACAGTAGTCGAGCGCCGTAACCACTGCGCCCCCCCCGGCGGGGTAGCAGGCAGTAAAGACGAAGAAAGCAAAAATGAGTTGCAACGTCAACCGTTACAAGATTTCCCTAAACGTTTCAGTGCAAAGTCATTAATAAGGATGATCAGAGCAGTAAGAACAGATTTCACATTGATCAGAGAGAGAGAGAGAGATGGTTTCTTACAGCAGCAGAGAAGCTTGCTGCTTGACGTGTGCTTCGAATGCTCCGCTAGAAGGAGATTTCAGGAGCGCCCATTCTACCCTCAAGAGCAGGCGGTGGCGTGAAGACATTTGATGGGTTGTACACAAAACAGTCTGTTTGAATGACAATACCCGACTACTGTGCCCAAGGACGCGAGATCGAATCCCGGCCTCGGCGGCAGCTTTTCGAAGGAGGCGAAAAGCAAGGCGCCCGTGTGCTGTGCGATGTCAGTGCACGTTAAAGAACCCCAGGTGGTCGAAATGTCCGGAGTCCTCCACTACGGCGTCTCTCATAGCCTGCATCGCTTTGGGACGTTAAACCCCACAAACCAACCGATACCCGAATGCGTAACAGAGCACGGCGGGGAGGCGGTGTGGACCAGCTGCAACAGCGTGCCACACAAGGCCAAAGTACTTTACGATGGCCAATTTAGCACAGCTATATGCGATCGAGGTTAACTTTACTCAGAAGGTCAAATATGCTGCACAGGCAGCTTCGCGAAGCAGTTAGCCCGAAAAAGAAGTGAATTCATTATTTCGTCATTCGTCTCTTTTGTTTTTTTTTTTTTTTCTCCATTCCTCCTAATTGACAAGTAAGACAAACATCGCTAAGGGGACGGGGGAATGGCGTTCAAATCAGCATTCCAGTTCGCAGACATTCTCCCCGATGTTGCAAGCGTTCGTATTTGCTACAACCCGATTTAAAGACCAAAAAGAAACACCATGTATCGGTGGGGGAGACGAAAGCTCGAAAGGCCACGAAATAGACTGCTCTATAGAAAGAGGATGGAAGCGGGAGCAGGCGTTTTGAATGCTGGTCACGCACTAGCTACGCAATAAGCCGCGAACAACCAGGCAAAAAAACACCTAGGCGGCAATGGCCATCGCCTACACGCCATCCCAGCTTAATAAAGGCAGCGATCGGTCTCTGCAGGAGCGTCAGCTGTAATTTGCATGCGCGTAAAACACGGCGCGCAAAATGCGTGTGAAAGACCGCAGCCGCCCCGTTTCTATCAGCCCATTAATTTCCAGCGAAATATCTCACCGTACGTGCCAACTGACCTGTGACGGCAGTGTGCATCTTTTGTCGAAAATAGGCTCGCGGAGTTTTTCTTCAGGGCTTCAGGCTCTCGCGCGCCAGCCCATTGCGATGCGGTGGTGCAGTGGTAAGACGCCCAACTACTGTGCCGGAGTACCCGGGTTCGATCCCGACCGCCGACAGCTGCGTTTCGATGGAGGCGCAATGGAGAGGCATCCATGTGCAGTGCGATGTCAGTGCACGTTAATAATCCCCAGGTGGTCAAAATTACTCCGGAGTCCTTCACTACCGGCTCCTCTTTCTCTCTTTACGCTTTCACTCCCATCTTCATCTCTTCCCTTACGGCGGGGTTGAGGTGTTCACAGAAAACAAGTGAGACAGTTACCGCGCCTTTCCCTTCCTATAAATCAATCAATCTCTCTTCTCTTGCGACGCGGTTCAGGTGTCCACAGTACAAGTGTGGACAACACAAGTGTAACAGATACGGCGCCTTTCCTTTCCTGTGTTATCGAGGCTCTCAAGCCAGTCTGCTTCGAGGCTCTCGCGCCAGTTTTTTGTGAGGCTCTTGTGCCAGTCGGTTGTACGCTCCGGCTAGAGTGCTGTGATACTGACACTATATCTTGTGAGGCTCTTGCAAGTCAGTTTGCAAGGCTTTTGTTCGTCTCACCAACGTTGGTGTGTCGACCTATACGGGCATGCATCGCTTTTCTTTGCAGCAATGTAGTCTGCGGCTGATATATCGGGATAGTGGTCGAACGCAAAAACAAATATCCCAAATCTCCGAGTAGCGCAGCAAAACACCCGAGGAGATCTAGATTAATTCGGATCCCCTTTCCCCCCATCAAGTGCTCGCTTCTCTGATATCGTACCACTGAAGCAATTGACCTCTGGGATCATGCACCGAAAAAAAAACCCCAGAACTGATCGTCACAACGTGGGACCAGCTTTTGTCGTGCCACCTGTGGCACAGATGATCTGCCTTTATGACGACACTCAAGATGCAGTTATGGTGAAGAAAAAAAAAAGCAGGAAAAAGAACTGCTGCATGCAGTTCAGGGAGCGCCTATAATCTACTCACCTGGCTGACCACTCAGAGAGTCCAGTAGTTAAACCGGAAATATCGGAAATATTTATTCGGAAATATCGAAACTGACATGATGAAATATGATTACCACATGCCCCACAACACCGACGTTTTTGCGTGTAAAATGCATCTAATTACCTTTTCGTCAGAGTGTACGGACTGAGTTTACCTCTCAGAGATACGAACGTAACTGGTACCTCGCGAACCAGCGGAGTTCTCAATATGCTAATGTCGCATATCCAAGGGCGATTCCAAGGCAGATATACCGATCGCAATGACTTCATCACTACCGAACTAAGAATGTTTCGCTCCTTTCCTTTCCACCGCGGGTTACATGTCTAGGAAAAACCTGCAGGCCAACAGATTAAAAACACGGTGGGTATGTAGTGCAATTCGAGATAAAAAAAAAAAAAAGGCGCAGAAACGAAAGGCCGCGAATTATCTCCAGTGTGCAGCCGTATAAAATTAATGCAGATCGATTGCACACGAAGGGGGAAAGAAAGAAAAAATAATAACAGCAGAACGCAGGTCCATCCGCGAAAGGTAACTGCACATAGCAATTCAATGAGCAAGCGGCGCTCCAGGGTTGTTCGCTGACGGACGAAAGATGTGGAAGAGGAGAGAGAGGATGTGGGAGGGCAGCAGAATTGGGCACAAGGTTGCAGCAGCAACGAGACGACGCGTCTATACGCGGGTGATGCGGAGAAGTATAAAGAGAACCAAAAAAAAAAAAACAGCAAAAACGGCATCGACCTTCGACTCTGTTTATCGCAAGCACGTCCCTGATTGGCGCACAGCTGCGGCCGCAGCCCCCCCCCCCCCCCCTCCTCCTCATGCTAACTGCTTTCTTCTTTGCTTATTTCCCTTGCAAAGCGCTTTCTGTCGTTCACACGCCCTCCTATATCTTTATTTGCCTTCAAGAATGAAGCCGGTTCATTTCCCCCACACAGCCGCGAATAACAGTGTTAGAGCAGACCCCTTGACACTGCCTCCAGACCTCCGACCCAGGACGCCCACCAGAGATGTCAACCCTACACGTCGGCACATACTCGACTGACCCCCATTTTAGGTGTCGACCTTGGATGTCTACAGTTTTGGGGACGGGGAACAGCTAAGTCTAAAAACGGGGCATAATGTCTCTTGATGCGACCCGCGGCGCCAACTCAAACCGCATGGTCAATGAGTCACTCGATAATTATCCGAATGACTCTATACTCAGTGCATAAAGTGAAACATGTAGGGAGAATTCCCAACGTCGTATCCCGCTATGCAGTACAATTTGAGTCCACAGTGAGACGCACGTGGGAAAAGCGTGACGCTTATTTCGCACAATTAGGTCACGTAAGATGGTCGCCCTGGGCAAGGGTACAAAGGCAAGAGAAAAAGAGATGATGCCAGTTTTCATTCATGCACAGTGTTCGCTTTAACACCTATGTCGACATGTGGTCTGGTTTGTAGGGTTTAATGTCCCAAAGCAACTCAGGCTATGAAAGACGCCGTAGTAGAGGGCTCAGGAAATTTCGACCACCAGGGGTTCTTTAACGTGCACTGACATCGCACAGCACACGGGCGTCTTGCTTTTCGCCTCCATCGAAAAACGGCCGCCGAGGCCGGGATTCGATCCCGCGTCCTTGGGAACAGTAGTCGAGCGCCGTAACCACTGCGTCACCCCGGCGGGGACATGTGTAGACACTAGATGGGCAGCCCAGAGATGAAGCATCGCTAGTTTTAAAGTGTTGGTTCATGACCTCAAACGTTAGTTACAGCATCCAAAGAAATCTCGGTGGAAGAATAGGTATTTGACGTCTAACAAAAGGTCATTCATTTTTGTTTTCCCGAAGTGTATTAACGTTAATTATAACTAACTTCCTGACTAAGCTATCTCTATAGCTACACTCTCCTGCTCTCTTCTGCTTTAAATATCTAATCTGCTTTAACTTCTTTCGTGCAACTTGGTAACCAACTATACACTGCGGCTATTCTCGAGCCCAAAATTATTCCGTATCTCTGAGACGACCACGGACCATAGTATTATGCTAGCGTCGTGCCGATGCAATGCCCCATACCTTATATTAGCACCTAGACATTTCCCTGGATTCCAATTGATGAAGCAAGTAAAAAGATGGTAGCGTTGTAAAATCTTTATTTGTGTTATAACTTCGTCTTCAGGTGCGTATAACCCGGCGTTATCGGTAAGCAACGCTACCCCTTTTTTACTTGCCCTTCATCAATTCTGGAATCCAGGGCAATCTGTCAAGGCTGCCTCTTCCATATATAAAGGTTATGGAGGACACTTTGCCTTCACGGCCACGACGCGATAGCATTAATATATGGCTCCCTCGTGGTTTCTCGTCCTCGTACGTGTAGTCTCTGCTCGCTTGAGTACCCTTCCCTTAATTTGTGCCTTCTTTTATCTCACTCATTCTTATAACTCGCATACTCCTATAACTCACACATTCTTATGAGTATCCAGTCCTAAACTCGCACATTATCCAGCTACCGGTAATAAGCGACAACCCGACATAAATACACAGCCTCGTTTTAGCCAAGCCGTGTACGAACGTACAGCCTTTGTCAAAACGTACAGCCTTTGTAGAGCACAAGGGGTCTGCTTCTGAGCCACGTAGTGGCGCTGATTTAGCACTAGTGGAGGTCCTTCCCACTGGAGAGGGTACGACAAAAAATCTTATCAAGATATTCGGAACACTGGAAATGCATTACAAGCCGCACGAAGTGCATCAGAAGCAGACCCCATGGGCTCTACACTTTTGACAAAGACTGTACCTGCGTGGCCTACGAGTATGCGATCATTGCAGTCTAGCGTTACGTCACTGCCACCCCGTGGTCATGTAAGCTAAAGTGGTGACCGAGGTGTGTCCGCCATGATGGTCAAGGTGGCGCGGCACCATATGTATGACGTCCTTCACAAGTGACCACCAGATCAATCGGACGCAGTGACGTCATCACGAACCCCGTATAGGATTAGCGCGCCTGAATCGGCATCCAAGCGTCCTCGTATAGGTTGATTCCTATCCCACCCTCCCACCTCAATTATGAGCAACCAGACTTGGCAGATCCTCCAAGCTTTACGATAGCATGTAGTCTCGTGACGTCACAAAACCCGCCGACAAATCAGTGCTCGGTCATGACACCTGCCAACTACCACCTGCCAAAGAGAGAGAGAGAGAGGGAGGTCATGGGTTACCTCTTGTAATCACACGGCCTGTCTACATCCACACGTTCTCCCGGATTTCACCTCGAATACACACTTCAGGCTTGTTCCCTAACCCACTTCGCTCTATTTCTTTCCCTCAGCTTTATCCCTCGCAGCCCATCCACTGTTCCTCCATGTGCCTCAACTGCACTTCTTACTGCGGGAGTCGTTATGCCTGCATCCCGCGTTTGAAACGTGGCCACGTACGCTTCAACCACTTTCCCTCCATTTCAGAAACTTCCTTCTTACTGCGGGAGTCTTGATGCCTGCATCCCGTGTTTCAAACGCTGGCCATTCACGTTAGTCGTGTTGTCATGCGCGCTCCTAACCTATAGTCCTACACCGTCGAAGTTGTCCCCGCGGGAGTCCAAAAACCGGGCGCGCATGGCGTGCCCTCGCGCGATATAATTAGCTGCGCGATCGTTTCGAAACGCAAACCGAAACAATCATAACACGCATGCTTGAACACGCCACAAGAGAAATGGTCGCGAAGACATGCAGCGGACTTGAAAAGCGAATCGACCCGTACCCGTACACGTGCGTATACAGTCTATTATTACTCGTGAACCACGCAGTGAAGTCTTAAGAGAGAGAGAGAACAGGAAAACACGACGTGACGCTTCGCTGCCTCGTACATCAAGCAGTAATCGGTTGCCTTGACAACTTGGCGCAGGGAGATGAACACGCGCGCCAACTCGCGTAGGCAGGTGCCTTTTCAGGGAAAAAAAGGGACAGCCCGGCAGAGGGGCCCGGTATCGATCTATGCGCTCAAAGCAGGGCGCTGCTTTTTTTCCCCCTTTCTTTCCTCGTCATTAGGGGGGCGGGGGGGGGGGGGGGGGGGGAGGGAGAAAAAAGGAGAGGGGAGGAGGGGGTGTCAGCGAAGGCCGCACTTTGCTGTAAACAAGGTTATACTGATTTAACGCGACTAGAAGGTGTCGATTTCCCCTCAATGAAAATTATTACAATGACGATTTTATGTTAGCGACCAGAAGGCGCTTTGGCCAAAGTGCTTTCCACTGGCGTGAATGCATGCAACCTGCTCGCTCTCCCGCAAAAGAGAAGCTAAATTACCACAAGCTAAACTACAGTTAATTATTTCAATTTCCCGGCTGTCAATACCCCAACATGGCGATCAAACACTTCCGCGCAGCCCCAGTTCCAAACCTCCTCAACCTTATTACGCTTGCAGACGCGTACGTGAGTGCGTGCGTCGCAAACCAAAGTGGCATATATCCTTCCTGTGCCCTCAGTAATGAGTTCTTTTTTATACTTTACTACGTCAATCAAGACAGGTGCATCAAAACTGCCGAGCTCAATGGTCGGTGATGGTTAGCTTTTATTTAGATAAAAGAGAAAAATATATAGTTGTGGTTTAACTCTCATTAACCCGTTGAATTGCGATAGCAACGGCGGAAGCTTCTTTTGCCTGCTACAGTATTCCCCATATCACGCCCTATCAGAGTAAGGTGCTACATTATTGGGGACACTTAAGCTCATCCTTTAAGGGTGTGACGCGAGAGCGTAAGCTACCAGCCCGCATATAAATGAGAAGGGTTCAATGCTGCTGAACCGAATGTAGGGCGAAAGAATTAGCTGCGGGCGACCGAGCGTTCTTTTTTTTTTCTTCTTCTTCTTCTTCGCGGCTGTTCAAGGTCGAACGTGGCCCCACCCGGGACGACGCGCCGGGCCGAAACCTGGCGCAGCATTGCTACCGCAATAAAAGCTTTAACTGCTGACTACTTTTTGTCACGGAGGAATTCTGCGTGACGGTTACGCTCGTGTTATGCATTGCCTTTTCTTGTATCATCAACTGCTTGCGCTGAATTCTACGAATCGTGTTCTATCGACCCGTGTATCAAAACACCACGAACGCAGTGTGGAATGATCTCTGCTTGTATTGAGACGGTAATGACAAAAAAAAAAAAAAAAAAGGCGGAGTTCAATCAACACACCCAAATCTGCCGTAAGTAGCAAACAAAATTGTGCGCGATTGCATCATCTATACTGGCCTTTTCTACCCCTGACCGATCGTCATCGTGTCAAACGTACAAAAACCTGCTTTCTCAAATGTTCGTCTTCAAACGACGCGCGAACTTGTGAGCCTCTCTGCACAACTGTAGAACCGACTAGAAGTCTATTTGCAAAACTCAAATCGCACGCCGGTACTGAACAGTGGCACTTAGTAGCCGATTTCGATTCTACCGGTATACCACAACGCACGCACGCCCGGTGACCTGTGTTTGTGTATCACTAAAACCTTGCAGCTAGAATAAGCAGCGCCGGAATTCCTAATTAACGGTGTTCGGAAGCAGAGAAGGAAAAAAAAAACGATAGTGGGGGGGGGGGGGGGGGGGGGGGGTCGTACCTCTGTTATTCTGTAGCGCACACACTTCACCCTGCCTCGCTCATTTCATTATTCCGAAGCATTTTACAGGGCCAGCCTTGTCAGGATCCAGTTTTGCCTCGATAAAATACAGTGGCTTATCCATTTAAGTCTAAGAAGACACAATACAATGCCAAACAAATAGGCCTGGAAGCAGGAAATGAATAACAATTAGATGAGAGCTTTTAGTGGTCATTTACAGAAGCTCATGTTCTAGTACGCACGCATTATACGCCATAGTGTACATTTAGAATATTAGCATTTCATCCCGTAAAGTCCTCGTCCTGTAGTATCCTTCGCAGATGTAGTTCCCAGGAGACATGCTGAAGAAGAGACTGCCAGCCATTTTTTTTTTTTTTTCTCCATTACAGCGCGCGAGCCGCTGCTAATACCCCACGTCCGATCAATCACTTCGTTTCTTATCTCGCTCCACTTTCGTCAGACCTCCACGCACCTGAGTCCCTGAGTATCAGGGTCAGAAAGGGGTGGCATTGCAATGTGGCAGGCACTCCACACAACAGTACACAAGAGATGCTAAAGGCGCCACCTTCTGCTTAGCGGCGAACTGAACTGCTGCATTGATACCGTTATCTTTTCGGTTTCCCATTCTCTCAAAGATGGCCTACGCTGCAGAGGCAAAACCGGCTATCACGGAGTGGCGCTGGAGAGACAGGCGCTGCAATCGTTTAAAAAAACAAACAAACAAAAACCTTGACACAGACCCAATCTTTTCCGGCGCCTGCAGCGTTAGTACAATGCCGCGGCGGAACGCCAGCACATTTCTAGACCTCGACAACAAGGCTGCACGACCCATAGTACCCTTTCCGACAAACACAGTGACGATTCCAGGATACCCGGTGTCTCTGTGCGCACGATTTCCCCTTCCTCGACTCTCGAGGCATTAAAAGGACGGCGCAACTGTCAGTGAAAATTAAAACACGATGTAAAACAAATAATAACCTCCTCCTGAAGGACGTAAGATGCATGTCGTTCACTTGAACACACGAAGCAGCCAGCGTGAGAAAAATGCGCGCACCGTTTAATTTCTTCATCGCATCAACGCTGAACAGGAGGTAGTTATCAGTCGCAACGTTACGTTGGTTACGTGCTTCCACAAAGCGCTAACAACGCTCGCCTTAATCAGCGCTTGATCTCTACTTCCGCTTTGCTTGTGTGCGCGATGACCGACATTTTACAATGGGAACGCAAACGAGGTAATCCGTTCGGAAAAGACAAAAAAGAGATGGAGAAAAAACGTAATACTTGATATTAGCGAAACTGCTTACTCAAAGGTCTAGGTAAACATACACATTCGGCAACGAAGACAGCGCCGAATCGGAGCCTCCCGTAACTTACCGGCAGCCCTTGGAAATGAACGACTATGAAAGCGTTATGAAGCCAGCTGATTCTCTCCCGCGGCAGTCGGGATGTCTAACAATAAAAACAACCACAACTGCGTCCATAAACGTCCATTACAAGAGAAGCGAAGACACGCACGCTGTCAAACGTGTACAGAGAGAGTAAGTTGTCGAACAGATTATCTGCGCAGCGACAAGGACAGACATCAACAGCGAGCTAAGCGAGCCGCTCTTCGGAGCCTCGCCAGCTTTGCGAGGCCTCCTGGCAGGCATTCGAGCACATCGCGTGATACCACCATTCCAATCAGGAAAAGAACGCGAACTGGCACTGAAATCGCACGAAGCGGGCGTTGTGCAACTGATCTGTATTCTATTATATTCATAATAATCGTGCCATCCTTCGGCAACGCGAAGGGAAGCCGAACAGAACGTTATTCTGACTGGCTGTTTAAAGAGGGGATACCCCGATAGGCAGGACAAATCTCTCTAGTGAACTGAAATCCGACACGAGACGGTCGTCTACGCTGGATTATGCAACAGCGCAATAACAGCGCTTGATAAGACCTTAGATAAGCCTCGCTTTTAGTAATCCAGACGGTCGAAAGGCCGCCTGCAATCAGGACCACCAAAGAACTTATAAACGCTCTTGATTTGCGATTACGACCGCGATAAACAACAGTCAGAAAGGTCGCCTCGGCAGAACCACATAGCTAGTTTCGCTTCGAATCTAAACTTAATGGCGCTAGACGAATGGGCGTTGACGCGCTCCGCGCGGGAGGTATCCGACTGGTGTAGTGGTAGAACGGCGAACAGTTTGCACAGCGCGAGGCTCGACACTGATGTACTACAATGTCCAAGAACACTTACTTGAGAGACATGCATCTTTACGATCCGTCAACTTCATAGTTATTAGATAATTAACATGACAGCTGTTACCTGCCGTTACCTTCAAGACACACACTATCAACAAGCGCTACAGCGGTAGCAGTTAGCGACGCAAATGTGATCGGGTGAAGCGAAAAATGTCAACGTTATACCAGCGCGGAGCTCATTGCCCATCGTCCGTTCGCAAACAACTGCCGAGGCATCTCCAGGGTCACACCGACGAGCTAACGAGCGTCTAGCTAAGAGCTAGACAGAAAAGAAGCAAAACACGGAGCGGAGGTCACATCCCAGGGACGCGAAGGGAGCCACGAGGCGGTTTTAACCCCCGATGTTTGTTTTTCTTTCTTTAACGTCACTACTACGCCCGCAGCTGACACTCCCAACGTTGCATCGAGAACGGCTACAAGGGAACGATGTCGCTCACCTTGGCGAGAAGCAGATCCACCGGTAGCGGCGATGTGCGAGAAAATCCGCCGTGTTTTCGAGCAAATATCCAACACCAGCAGTTAGCACACGATGGGGCTGGGCCGTGCCAACACGTTTGCGCAAGCACCACAAGGCGATCGGTAACTTCTAGAGGTCCGCCGCGGAGTCCCGCGCTGCTTCTAGAGTCGGCGCCGCAAAGCGCGCTTCTCCTTGGGCCAAATTCTGGGTCATGCACAACAGCGAGCGGTGGCCGCGACCACTTGCGTCAATGAAAACGCACTGAAGCTGCTGAAGCCCTGAAGTCGAGTCTCCGCCGAGTAAATTTCAATGGACGACCGGTCGCAGGCTTCCGGAGAGAGAGGGAGAAAAAAAAAGAAGAGAAATTACCGGAAGAAGAGAGAGAGAGAGAGAGAGAGAGAGATCAACGTTAGGACCGCAGCAAGCAAAAACCCTTCCATCATAATGTTACCTTAATTTATTCAACGTGTAATACTCGTATAATACCTCAAACTAATATTTAATAAAGTTTTTATGTGCTTTAGTTTACTAGCGGAATAAAATGTTTTGTTTTGAACACCGATTAGTAACGTTCTTTTATACACAAAAAGGCAAATCTTGTGCGTCATTTTTGTCACAATGACGTCATTTTAATTTTGTTTTTCAATATCGTATTTGATAAAATTGCAGTTATATTTTTGTAGCAAATAAATTATAACTAGCACCATTTTTTTGTTTAAATTACTTATTTTTACTGCGTAAAAAGTTTTAAACATGTAATCTTAATTAGTGCACTTGTCATGCACTATATTGCACTTCGCGAATTCTGTGACGTTTCTCAACAAAGGAACGCACTTATTGGGTGCGGAGCAGCTGTTCGCCGTAAACATGGCGGCAACCAGAGAAAGCGATTTCGACTTCTCTGTGGAAAGTACGGAAGACACGACGCTTCAGGGAGTCCAAGCTGGCTCCGTCACCATGGAAAACGTGCCAGCAACGAGCAAGGTTGTCCACGTGAAGGTCCCCTCGCGCCTTGAAGACAGCGATGATGACAGTGACTCATCCAGTCCGCACGATCTCTGGGATGCCGTCAGGATCGACTTAACCCAAGCGGGCTCGGACTCCGACTGCGTCGTGAAGGACTCTCGAATCAGCCGCGCACCGTCTATGGACAGAGATAATGTGCCGGTCGAGAGAATCCTGCCGCGAGTGAATTGTCCGGAGCGAATCGTAAGGAAGGATCTCGAGTTCGGTGAAAGCAGTCGCTTTTCCGCCAGCGTATCTCAACTTTACCCATCCCCCTGCATTTCTATGCATTTACTTAAGGAAGCGTATTTGTCGGTGTGAACAGATTTGTTCTGCCTCTAATATTTTTTTTTAAATGCTAAGCATGACCCGAGATTGGTTGTGAGTCGATTTTCATCGCGTTTGCACTAGTGGTAACGTATCGGGTTATTTCAATCGACGTGGCTGTTTGCATAGTTTCGTAACGTATCAATACATCTTTTTCCATAGTGTCGTAACGCGTCAATGTAAATGGTTCACTGGTCGACTAATTTCAGCGCTCACGTAGTGTTGTTCATAAAGGAAAACAGAGTGGGCAAAAGTTTTTTCGGAGCGAAATGCATCCATTTCTGTCTCGTGAAAATACGCTTTCAAGTCTGTCGTTTGAAGCCGAGGGCAGGAAGCTGAAAACGGGTCTAATTAAGAAAAATGGGGACCCTGGGCTACAGCTACTTTACTACAGCGCATGCAAATCCCCCCTCCTAACCCAAACCCTTTGGCGATCCTTTTTCACTTCCATATTACACTTCTGCAATATACCTAAAAAAACGAACAAGGTGTGATCATTGTGATTAGTGCAAGAGTGATGCATTAGTTTGGCAGAACACAAGCACAGCTATTAAAACTCAGACGAGTAGGTAACAAATACGAATTAAGAGACTATAATCCAGTACACAGTCCGGCCCGCCCATTTTTCTTTCTCAAAGCTGCAGAAAAGGAATGATGGAATTATTTGAGAGATGTAAGGCAATAGTGATGATGGAGGTGGAAAAGGAATTTCCTCCTTATCTCATCTGTTGGTCCAGTTACAATTTTTAGATATTGCCGACCACCACAAGACGGAGGAACTGACAAGAAATCATAAGAAACTTTTCTCCAATCCCTAAGCAAATGCAAATAACCTCACAAGAAAGGGGCCTCCTTGAGTGGGAGGCCTTTTTTTTTTTGCAGCTTGACATGGTCTTCACAAAAAGCTAAATATGAAGTTGTATTAGGCAAGGGTCCAGTCTCTTTGTTCTGGTTTTTGCTGTTCATACCTGCTACTCAAAGTTCTGTTATTTGTAATTCCATATATGAAGCAGGCTAGAATGAATGGGCTCCTACCCTCGGAAATGTGGCCTTGGGCTGCAGCCTCCTTAGCCCCCACCTTAATCCAGTACTGTCAAAGGAGTGTGGACCTTGCTCACCCTCTCAATTCTGCGCTGCTGTTTGTAAAGATATGACATGCACTTATGAGAGGATAGTTAAGATAAGGCCTAGTTTCTGAGCATTTCTGCCAGCTGCGTGAACAGGACAATGTAGACAATGGCAAGAGGCAGCTTGCTGAGCAACCAGACTAAATGGGGATGCACTCGATTTGATGTCTGTTGCCCCACAGAGCATTCAGTTTGAAGACCCCTTGTTGTCCGCTTGTATGAACTGTTGAGGTGAGGGCCCACTCGTAACAATTGTTGATTGCAGAGATGCCTGGCAGATCACGTGATGCGGTGTTATTTTGAACCGCATGGCAAGGTAAATTTATTAAAAGATACAGCGTAGCTTTTGTTCGGCGAAAGCCATTGACCTGCCATCGCGGGCTACGCACAAAACGCGCTGTGAAAGTGCAGTAATGAAAATGACAAAATGCATGTTTGAAGTTTTTCAAGACCTGCTTATACACTGTTGCAGTGAAACAAATTGTTTCCGTCCCCAGATGCGATCAGCCACTACTCTTGCCAAGCAAGGACAAATGTCACAATATGTGATACATTGTGAAGTGCTGTTTTTCCTTTTTCCTGCATGAAAATATTAGTGGGAATTACTGTTCGTCCCTTCAGGTGCATGATGTCAGCCTTTGGCCACATGTTTTAAGCAAGAGAATTTAAGTAATTGTTCAATATGCTAGGACTTAACTATAACCTCTTCATCATACTCACGCTGGCAAGACGTGGGTGTATTATTTGACGGCCTCTGTGTATTTCATAGTGCAAGTCATGATGAGCAGTGGTGAACAGCAGTCAACAGTGATGCAAGTTAATCTTTGTGTTTTTTTTTTTTTTAAACAAGCGTCTCTTGTACATTGCAACAAACATTTGATTTTGTCAACAGCTATCCTCGCAGAAAAATGTGTCGTCGTAATAAAAGCAACCTATCGAGCTGAAAGGATCTGGCAGTGAGGCAAGGACATAGTGGAAGTTTGGTTTTAGAAGTCTGCTATCACAGCTTGGTTGTACTCCGCACTGAACAAAAGACCACATATGGTTCGCATGCCGATGGCAGCCATGAAACTGCTTTCTAACTGTGGCAGGACACTTTTATGCAGTTAATGCATGGTTTTGCTTTGGTGGCTGCTTATTTCTGTTCCAGAAATTATCCGTCTTGTGACACGCTATCAAAAAACCTATTTAGCCAAGCCACACCTTAAGCTAGAGATAACCCTGAGCAGGTGACACTGCACTAGCAGGCAGCGCCTAGCTGGGAGGTAAAACCTCCAGATCTGCAATGGCTTATGTGACTTCGCATATCAATGCCTCTTGGCTCATCACCACAGTACTCTACTCCAAAGATATCGTTTTCTCACTGCATTCCCGGTTCCAGGGCTTTCGTAATTTTCTTCTCTGACCTACTTTAATTGGTCATAAATAGCCAGCTAGCCATGAGATGTATGCCAGAAATACTGATATCTTTTTGCTTAAAGCCAAATAAAAAAAAAATCAGTTCATTTTATATTTTTTTTCTTTGTCCAGTTTAAAGCAAAAACCCCAACCTCTGTCATGATTTTCAGTCATGACCTGGTTTTCAGTTGGTGATGAGCAGCGTTTCTGTTCTTTTTGTGCAGTCATTGACGAAGCAAGTTCGCAATGGATAAAGCTATACTCACTTGCAGCAGTTTGAACATCCTCACAAAGCGCTGGTGCACTGAAAGCCCCTGAACACAGAAGAGTTGACTTTGCGTGATGATTATCGTGCATGTCACTATTCCCACTGTGGTTTCCCTCTTAACGCTAAGTGCACCTCATCCCGCGCATTTCCACTAGAGTTACCCGAGTGTGTCCTAAATAAAGACTGCAGAGGATTTCATAGCAGCCTCCTGTATTATAGTCCGTTACAACATTGTAAATCAGCCACATCACCGGTCGGGTTAGGCTTGCGGATTCTTGGCTACATGAACAGCGCCACCCATGTGACCAGCACCAGGTACATGACTGTGTGTCCATTGCAATTAGTTTGGTAGTCTAGGTTCCCATAAAGTCTCTAGGTCTTTGAATCTACTGGAGATCTAAGCCGTTAGCAATAGAAAAACAGCAGCATAGTGAAAGCGCTCACTGTGTTTGGTGATCTATGCCACCAAGCATAACCTTTAGGCACTTTTTTGTACAGTAGATGGCTGTGGATGCACAAAGGAGTGTAACCACTGGTAAAGTTCAAGACTGATGTAAAACTGTCAAGTGTGAAACAGCAGAGATATTTCACAACCGAAATGTTTTTTGCCAATTTCATGGCGTTTCATGAAAGTTTGTCCAATATGTCTTCACAGTAAGGTATCCATGGTTTCATGAGAGTATGAAATTTGAGGTTTGCGAAGATGCAGCTGTGTTATGTGGAATTAAATTTGATGTACTTTCTGCGTCGAATGAAATTCAAACTAGGCAATTCAGATAGGAACAGCAAAATGAGATTTTGCAGATTGACCTTTAGTCAATTTGAATTGACAACATGAAAAACCATTACGAAGTTCCCTACTTGTTTCAATCAAATTTTATGGTTTATTTTCCAATGGCGAATTTGCTGTGCATTGCATTCAAGGGATCACCTTTTTTTTTTTTTTTTTTTATGGACATGAGCATCTGTCCCCAGCCGCAAACGATCTTGTTTGTTCAGGGCTTCTATTTCTTCTTTCTTTTTTTTTTTTTTTAACTTGCCACCCAATCAGTTGACTAAGTTGTCTCTGAGCATGCTTTTACAAATACAGTCCTGTTTGTTTACAGAGTAAAACATTCTGACTGTCTCGGCACCCATCTGGTGAATGGTGCCTTTTTTTTTTTTTTCACTCTGATGAGCATTTTCTGGACATCCATTGTGGGAATCGATAAAGCTTTCTAAAACAATATTTTCTGCTCTTTTTCTCCCCAAACAGGTTATCTGTCTTGACCTTTGTTCAGAAATGGAAGCTATGCCTTTCATGTTCTCGGATGGGTAAGTTCCTACTTTCCACATTGTTTTTACCTTTTTTGTTTACCATAGTTAACCCTTAACCTCTGCATGTGAATGCATTCTTTCCTTTTCTGGATGGCTGGTGCACCTTGCTTGAAAAAAAAAATTAAAAAAAAAATAAGATACATTTTTTTTTTTTTCCCCACACTTATATTTCACACTTTTGATGAGGGCGTTATTTTTGGTTGTTATTTCGTTTACAAAATGCTAAATAAAAAGCTCGGGCAAAATCTCGTTTCATTAACACATAGCTAGGACTGTGTATTACCAATCAGAGCTGCACCTTGCGCCCACACTACAGAAGCTTGCATGCCATTGTTGACTAGCGAAGACAGCTCGCAGCTTCGCATCTTGGCGGTGTTGTTACTCATATGCATGCCTTTGACGAGGAAGGTGTGACTGAAAGGTGAGGTGCAGCAAGGTTCGCCATGCTTGCCTGTAATCCTTTAAGGCGAAAGCCTTTAACGCCTCATCGTTGTTGACAGAAGGTAATCAGCAGAGGTGTCACGCTTTCGAGAGCAAGAGTTAAAAACAAATTAATAAATCTTGTCTCCACTGAGAATCGAAACTCCATCCCTCGGATCCCCAGCCCAGCGTTTTACCAACTGTGCTACGCCCCAGATCGTAAAACGCTCTTCATAATTCTCCTTGTCTACCGTGAGGATGATAGCGGGATTTCGCGAGTGACAGATACTGTGCCTTTCCTTGCCTGTAAATGAATTATAGAACGCCAGTGAACTTTGATGTGCTCAATGAAATGCTGGTTGTGTTCGACAAGGGGCGCGCGATGTATCGTCACGACAGGTCATGACGTCACCAGGCGACTCATGCATATATAACGCTGACCTCGACGGGCGTCCGATCCAGGCGTCCGTGCGGCGCCTTTCATTTGCCGCTTCCTCGAACGCCGCACCACACAGCAAACAGAAGCAGACCCAGATGTCTAGGAGGCGTTAGTACAACAGGCGTCAGCGGGGTTTGAAATTGATTTACAGGGTAGAAAAGGTGCAGTATCTGTCACAATTCTTGGCGGACACATGTACCATGAAGCTGACCCAAATGTCTAGGAGGCATTAGTACAACAGGCATCAGCGGCGTTTGAAATTGATTTGCAGGATAGAAAAGGCGCAGTATCTGTTACAATTCTCCACAGACACATGTACCACGCCATAAAGAAAGGGAGGGAAGTGGGAGTGAAAGAAGAGAGGGAGGTAGAGTTGCGGTTAATGGCTTTCGCCTCATCGCACTTTAGTGGTCTAGCCGCTAAGGCATCACTATGCGCCATAGTCTGCGTGCAAAGAATAAAACCGCATGCTCGATTTGTGTTGTAGGCCTCTTTAGTGATGCTCATGAGGCCTTCACTAACCCATGTCACTTTTCATATTGCACTCTGCTATGTTGGCAAGTACAGTGTAAATAATCTCTCCAGACAGTGAGCTTAATAATTAGTAGCGCATTATTTAGCATAGTCGTGTGCACAAATTTAGTCATCCCTTGTTTCATTATTTCAGTTAGCTCTTTTTTATGTAGTGTGTGTCTTCTCTTAAGAAACATATGTTTAATGCCGCAATGGCATGTGATCTTTCTTACTATTTTTGGTATGTCAACTTCACAGTTTGAAACCACTGTGGCATTTTTAACAAAACATGCCTATACCAGATGAATGCGTGGTGTCTAAAAGGTTGCATTGCAAGACTAATTGAGTTTCTTGAGACCAGTATCCATATGTTGGAAGTGTCCTTTAAGTGAATGTTTTCCAGATGAGCTTGGCTGGAACTGGGTTCCAATTCCACTTATTTGAAGGTTCGGTAGTACACGTTTAAGTTCAGTTTTTTCTTGCTTTGAAAGAAGGCAAATGCAGTCTTCTCAGCTCACATCAGCTGCTTGGATGCTTCTACTTCTTTTAAATCAAACATGAATGTCTGTTTCAGCTTTTTAATGCCTGTATATAAAAAGTAAGTATTTAAAGCATGAGCTTTTTTTATTTTTCCATTTTGATTTTTGCATTTTAAAGTCACTGAAGCAGTGGGAAGCATTTCTTTGCAGACTGGAACAACCTATCCAACAACATCTCTACCGTCACATGCTCATCCACATTCGTCGAAACTATTGCCAATCACTTTCATTTCCTCAACACATGATTACAACTGTATTTGTGCCTCCTCTTATGTAGTATTTCTAGCGAGTCATTAGGGTGATAAATTTAATTGAATGATGACATAACAGGATTGGTGTATCACTTTCACATTTGAGACCAGTAAAATGGCGTGGATTTATTTGACACGTGCACTAAGTGAACACTCCAAGAATATAGATGCAGCACAGACTATATTGGTGGAACAATTTCTTTGATAAAAATGGCAGGTGGCTTTCGTAAGGGCTTTAAATGCAGCGGAAGGTTTGGTGGGCAGAAAAGAATTGGTTTGCAAACTTAATAACCAACATACGGGGTGCAATAACTTCATAGGTGTGCTAATCATGAGTCTGTACACGTCGTGTTTTTTTTTTATCCGCACGGTGCGCTAAATTGTGCTGTGTTCTTTTTCAGGTCAAAGCACTCCCCCCTGTTCATCGTCAAGCGGGTGATCGAGCTGTTTGTACATAACAAGCACAAGATGGACAAGCGCCATGAGTTCGCCCTTGTCGTTTTCCACGAAGTGCCTCTTTGGGTGAGATGGGTTATTCCCTGCTTGACTCTCGCATTGTCCTCTTTGCCTCTGAAAGAGATGTAAATAGATATCTTCTTCGAGAGTCTTTTCTTCGAGGAATGTCTTGCAATGATTTGTACATATTGCCCAAGCACTTTGCTGCTGAGAAGAGTGCATGATTTGAGGGATGCCTTTTTAAACAGAGAGCGTGAGTGGCAGCGGCACCTGCAGTTTGGGCGTTTTAGGCTTCAATGCCCTTTGTGACAGCATTCGCTGATATACATATTGTGTTGATGCAGTTCTGAACTTATCTGGCTTTCTTCTGCTCGGGAGCCACGATTTCTAACCTAACCACTGGGTTTTCTATCTTTCCTTCTCTTCTTTTTTCTCCCTGTTAGCACATCTTTGTTTCATTCTTCAAAGTCATGTATTAGCTCCTTGCTCATGGTAATTGTTTTTCATTTTAGCTTTTAACTTAATCATTAGCTTTGAGTCTGCTTGTGAAGAGGAGGGCAGAGATGACAGATGACATTCATGATCAGTTTAACAAATGCAGATTGGCTGCCAATTACTGTTACCACTGCGGTAACCTCCAGTGAGAAAAGATACCAAGAACAGTGTGTCAGTGGAGTTATTATGCACGTAGAACTCCCCATCATTCAGAATATTTGCGTCTGTATGTCGTTTGCATGTAGAAAGAGGCTAGCAATCTAATATACAACCATGCCGAGTAACATGCTTACAGTGGGACTTCTTTTTCTCACTTTTAACTTACCTTTCAAGCGATTTCCTCAAGCCACATAACTGTTTAGTTTTGATTGATCTCGTCAGGTGGTTCTGCGGTAGTGGTATTTTAATCAAGCGGAGATTTTACGTGATTCCATTGCCCTTTGCCTTTTTTTTTTTTTTCAGATCAGGAACTTTACGAACGATCCGAAAGAAATCTCCACCTTCCTGGAGGACCTTAACGAGACGAGGCATTGCGAAAACTGTGGTATCCTTGTGGTGCTACCTTGTTCTTGTCTTCTGTAGCCAGAACTGACAACCGGCTTTGTTTGCATTAACGTTTTGCATTATTTTGTTGTTTTTGTTGTTACTGTCAGCCATTCTTTCACTCTGTACGTTGATTATCCTGAAAGGCTGCAGCTTGTCTGCGGCAGTGCTAAGCCTCCTTCCTACACCTTTTCTCGTCGAGTACAGTTTGGAGAAATACTCCTTGTATGTCACGACTCCCATCTGAGACGCACAAAAGTGACACATGAAAATAAAGAAGCCATGGACACCATAAGAAACACACATACAGCACAGATGACACCACTAAATGCACCAGATGATATTCATACGCACCCACCCGCATTAAAAAGGAGCTGGTCGGAGCGGGTAGCACTTGAAACTTTCAACAGCGCTGGTAAGACATCTAGTCAGTGTCTGTTGTAGGAAGTTGCTTATTTCATGTACGGTTCAAGCACGTTTGCATGTAGAGCCATACCTCTGAGTGCTTAATGCCTCAAGCTTTAATGACGTTTGTTCACTGGCATGAACACAAATAATGACATTAGGCTAAATACTATTCTCTATACTATACTGTATGTATGAGCTATAAATACTATAGCTCATTTTCCTATAATATGCATGCCTTAGCACAGTAGTGTTTTTATTTCTCACAAAACGATTTTGTGGCAAATAATGAGACGTAGTCCTGCATGCATTCAGCATAAGTAGCTTTGCTCTTAGAAACTCGGAGCTATAACAGATTTTAAGACTGCCTTCTTAAACCGGAACACTGTTATAGAGATTTGGTGGGAGTTATTATGCAGCGCGCATTTTTCTCGGCACCTAATTTTTTTTAGCTGTCAACTAAAACTGTTTGGTTTCTTGGTATTATCACTGCTGCATTTAGTGACATTAAATCTGGATGCGTGCTACTAGCTCCAAAAATAGTGGCATTAATCGATTGAGGGCATTATACACTTAATGCTATTAAACATGCCTATCTGGCATGAGTACAAAGTAAGGTTTACACTGACAGCTAATTAACTGATGTTTCTTAGACGTGGAATGGAGTCTCGAATAGAATCATGTGTGCTGAGAATAGCTGCTGTATTCTGCGCGGCACTCTTGGGAGTCAACATAGGTGGATGATGTCGTGAAATCGGTTTGGTTTGGTTTGTGGGGTTTAACATACCAAAGCAACTCGGGATATGAAAGACGCCATAGTGGAGGACTTGAAATTACTTTCCATAGATTGGGCTTAACACAACCTTTATATACGTTGGTATTTAATTGTGCCTTTCGTGTGTAGTTTTCTAATAGGGGCCTTTTCCAAATTTTGAGAGCATTTGGTTAAACGCAGAATTAAAAAATATATTCTATGAGGCCCTAGCTATGCGGTATTACAAAGAATTTAGAAACAGCAAGCCATGTGGCTTATGTAAATACATTTGTAGCCATAGTGGAAAAGTAAACTGTTTTCTGATAAGGCACATTTTTAACCTAATCAAAAACTCAAAAATGAATACACTTTCAGTTTTACATGTCGAACTGGTGAAGCAGGATTTTATTAGATCCTGCTTCAAAACAATAAAAATAATTCACGATACAATAAAAATAAACAAGATTTACCAAAATAGGGTCACATAATAGGCTTACTAATCTAATGAGAGCGCTGGCTATTTCAGTTGACAAAATACAAGTTATACCTGAAAAAAAGAAAAAAAAAACATAATGAATGTGCTGTCCGTGACCTCACACTTTCATAAATTTTTTCACTGTGAATAAATATGCTATTTTCAACCATGCATTCCGGTCTTGGCGCAACTTGGTGTCAGTGTTGTGTGTGTCAGCAAGTGCTCAGCAGCAAAAAAGCGATCTCCTACAAATGATTTTCTGCTTCTTTTGCATAAACTGAATGCTTAATTATTTGTCCATTCAACAACAATTCTCACTGCTATTAATTAAGCCACAAAAATCGTTTCCCTTCCATGTTTTATTTGTTTATTTATTTTTTCTTTTACTGAATAAGAATCTGGAGCATTTTGTTTGAGATTTCCAGGTGATATGGGGTATTTTTTACGGCAGTGATTGTGCCATTTCCCTCGGTGTTGTATAGCAGTAAAACCGTCGACCCCTTTCGTTGCTTAAATCTGTGATCCCTGTTTGAACGGGCATCTTTCCCTGTTTTAGCACGCTACGTGACTCTCTCTTTGATCCTTGACTAATGACCCTCCAGACCTGACCAGTCTATTCGATGCAATGTAAGTATTGCTGTTATAAACTCTGGGCAATTGCTTGACGAGGGGGATACCAACGCATGAATAGACAAGGTGCTCTGAGGCAGAATTGTGCGTTGTACCACCATACCAGAACCAAAATGCAAGAAGCGCTGCCTGCCAAGCAGAGTTATGCATTTCACTCGTTTTAAAATTTTAAGTTGTGTAGCAGGCAGCTCGCGTGAATCACGTTTTTGCAAGGGATGCATTAAATACCCAGGTATAAGTGATGTCACGTCGCTTATATACAAAAAAAAATAACGCACAGGGGTGTTTGTATTTGATGTATTTGAATTATGGCATCAGGTTCTTGTTTTCTCCTGTCTGGTTTTTACAGGGCATTTTACACTGAAATCTATGTGCGGTCTGTATCACCCTTGTATATACAGGGTGATGGAGCAGCACACAGCCATGCAAACAAATCGGTACCTCTTTACAGCTGCTGGAAGCAACTCTTGCTTGAAAGTGGCGTCGCACTAATCTGCAAGCTAGATGAGGTCCTACGTAGGCAGTTTACCCAAAAACCATGGGCTGATTTCTCGCTTCTTAAGCATGCATTTAGGATAAATTTCATTTAAAGGAAACACTGTTGTAGCGTGTGGGGTTTACTATCGTGAGATGACACACTGACCATAAGGGAAGCTATGGGGGCGGGTTTTGGATTAACTGAAACCTCCCCGATATTCTTGAGTATGCGCTGATATCCTGCGGCATACAGGTGCCCTTTGTCCTTGGCCTGCATCGAATGTCATTGCCGTGGCGGGTGTTGAATGGGTCCTGTGGCTCAGTTATCAGATGCCATAACCACAGAGCCACCTCAGTGGGACACTGCAATTACGTGGTTTACATGATTAGAATATATAGCTCAGCTGCAGTGCTTAGAATACTAGGTTTGTATGGGTGAATGGACACTGAGAATCAACTAAAAACAATGTGGTCGCAAGTGAGAACGAGCTTGCTGAGGGACGTTCATCAAGCCGCTCGGAAAAGCGTCTTTGGAAACCACACGTTGCTCTTGCAGTAAATCATGCAGTGATGCATTCCATCCTTTTCTGCAACATTTACCTATTTTCACCCAGGCAGCCATCTGCTGCTCTTCTTTGACTGAAGCCTCCTTACTACGCTCTTGAAAAAAAAAAAAAAAAAGAAAGAAAAAGAAAAAAAAAGAAAAAAAAGGAAAAAGGAAAAGAAAAACCAAATGTAGGGCTTGATACAGTAGTGTCTATAATTAATTGTCACACATATGAACATGCGCGATTCTCCAGTGCTATTGCCAGGCTAGAAACATTTTAGGAAGAATGCAAATGCAAGGTGGTAAACTCCAGCCAGGCATCAAATAAATAAGTAAAAAATAAATATATTGCGTTTGGCAGCTCACAAGTCCTTAATACAACTTGTGGCGAGTACAGTCCATATCGTTCTTTGTCGCGGTGTGTGCTGATGACCTCCAGCATATCATCGGGACAGGGAGCAGCTGACCATTCCATCGCTCTTCCTATAGCACAGTGGTGAGCTTTGAAGCAAGAGCTATTTGGTTCTGGATGCATCGGAACATTATTGTTTATTGCTCTAGTCCCCGCTCATAAAGAAGTGCAGTCAATTTTGAAGCAGGAGCCTTTTGACTTTAGATTGCAGTGGAATTAGTTTTGCTTGCTGCTGCTGGTTTTCATGGGTGTCAACTTTCAAGTGCTTGAACTTCAAAAAAACTTTGCATTTGTTGCGTAGCTTACCTCACAATCTTATGCTTCCTGGTGTGCGTGTGAAGGACGCTTGTTAGTTAGTAATTCATGTTGCTAGTTCGTATCTTCTTATTGTGTTGCGAGTCTGGAATGGTTATTACTGTATTCACTCACATGTGGGTCAACAGGTGTTGTGGCCGCCTTCAAGCTTTCACAAACCGTGCCAATTGGGCTGTCACAATTGTCACACATTTGCTGTTGTTGCCTGTAGAAGCGAGCACACCCACATCCCCGAAGTGGGCCGAGAGTGCGTCTTCCCGCCACCGTTCCTGGTCCGAACGATCCTCATCTATGGCCGGTCTAACAGCGTCCCCACCATCCACAGCAGTATCCAGGTGATGGGCGAGGGTTTTACATAACCAGAATTTTATTTAAGCGACTCGCACATTCAGGCCAGCAACTTTAGAGGAGCGAGAACAGCAGATTCTCTTTTCTTTTTCCTTTGTTTTTTGTGTGGTGCATAAGGTGTTAGTATTCATAGACCTTAGCATGGAGCTTGCTTGTGCTTGCTAAATAAATTATAATTCGGTTTCTTCTCTTCACTGTTTCACTCTGTTTAACCTTCTTTGGCATTGCATTTTTGTGAATGCAGATTTGCTGCTTTTGCTGTGTTCAATGTGCTCTGCATAGTAGTTTTTCTTTTCTTTTCTTTTTTTTTTTTTTTTTTTTTTTTTCAATTTCTGCACTTTTCATGTCACCTTATGTTGTACTTTATCATATTTGACGGTGAATGCAGTAAATAGCATTCTTCAGAACAATTAATATCTCCGAAGTTAGCTGTGCAGAAGTTCAGTTTATCTCTTGTAATAACTGCGTCATGAAGACAGATACTTTCTCCCACGTTGCGCCTCTTTCCACATGCACAGTGGTAGTATGTTTACAGACAGAAATTTGATATGGCATGAGCTTTCTTGCTTGGTTCGCTTTACTTCTGAAGTAAATGCAGCAGTTAGCATTTTGAGGCAATTTCAAAAGGCAAAATCATAACATGACTTGCATGGTCATTGCATCATGTTGGTATTTCTTCTAGCTAAAGCCTTCTAATGGCAGCTGCCTCATGGAACAAAATTTTGATGCAATAGGTACTATCGCACTCAATATGACTTGCAACCCGTGAGCATGTGGCCACAGCGGTTTTTGGAAGCATGGCGGGGCCGACAAGCGGCGCGCCTGAAAACTAAGTGGAAAGGATTCTGCTGTTCCAGCAGCCAGCTGCATCCCCCGTGTCATCTGCTCAACAAAATCTTTGGGCCTCGGTTTTACCGGGCAAATAAGGTGATAACAAAAGGAACGAAACAAAATAAACTGCGACATGCGCCTTGCATTCGTCACCCAAGCACCGGCGATGCGATAACGCCATGGCACTGCCAAGACCAGATGGCACAGGGGTGAAGACTGAGTGCCGGAACAGCGAAATCCTTTCCCTTTCGTTTTCAAGAGCGTCGCTTGTCGGCTCCGCCATACTTCCTGGGAGTGCTCGGGCCACACTGGCTTGAGGTTGCAAGTCATATTGAGCGCAACTGTACATCTAGCTAAGGCCCAATTTGTAAACTTGTACTCTGCATATATGCAGTTAAACATCTAAAGTGATTTCACTGTACTAAGGATCAGGTAACTGCCCTGAAGCGGTATAAATGAACACTCATCAGCCAACTGTTTGGCTAGCCGCACCTCAGCATATGCACAAGTTTATGTCCACCTTTAGTGCCCTGTAACATGGACATATTTAATCACTTCTATTGTTTAAGAAGTGCTGAAGTATTGCCCTAATGAGCATCTTTAATTTCTTAGTATCACTTCATGGGAAAGATGCAATGAACTGTGCTTTTCTCTCTTTTCTTTCCTTGTCTTCCGTCCTTTCAGACACTCAAGCAGATGATGCAGTTGCTCTACTTCTTCCTCGACATCCTCTACGTGCACGAGCCTTTGTCTGAAGCAAATTGCTGCCAGGTGACTCCCTTCCACCCAACTCCCACTTTAGCTTTCAATTCAGTCGATGTTTCGGTATGTTTCTTGTTGCGTGCAACTAAAGGGCAGCCACAGGAACCCAAAGATTGGTGTTTGTTTGTGGCTGCTCTCTACACTGTCCTGTCTTTGTAGCATTGACCTCACTTCACAGTATACTGTTTCCTTTTAACTGCAGCACTCGTTTTGGGCATGATGACATGGCACATCAGATTAGTTTTACTAATCTGCCAGTTGTGATAGCTTAAATCCAAAGTCTTATGGCCATCACTTGCGTAAAGTCACTTCCTACCACAGTAAACTCATGTAAATCAGCCTCCAAGGGACCAGAAAAATAAGTTTTCTAATTAACCTGCAATAAAGGAAAAAAGGCAAAAAGCGCTTGCATCACAGTAATTTTATGCAACGAACACTTGTATGATGGTTGCCTGCATTTGAGGTAAACCCAAGTGAGAACGACGGTTTTCCCCGGTTTCGTCAGGTAGCTTTGCTTTGCATACACTGTTGGGAACATTGAAATGCTTCAAATCGTAAAGGCCTCCGCTACCCTTTTCGCAGCGCAACGCAGTACTAGCAGTGTTGCCTTGTCGCAAAACAGCCCCGTCACGTTTTGAAGTTGCTTCACCGCCCAGTCAATGCAGTGAAGCATCGCAGCGAAGCATGCAGTGCAGTGACACTGCACATAACTAACATGTGATTTCAGCTTGTTGGAAGCAGCACGTGAATGTACACTAGGGACATATGTATAGGCATTACAACAGTGTGGTACCGTTCCAAAATAAAAACAAATGAACAGTTACGCACCAGTCAGCGTTTGAAACAGTGCGACTGTTCTCGGTCACAGGATGACACGAAGTTAAGGAGATCGAAACCAAAGCTGTGTGTCTGGGCTGTGTTTCGGAAATGGAAAACTCCTGATTGTCATCGTACTTGCCATACGTACAGAAGTACAGCCTCACCCACTTCTAGCTGCAACACGCTCACTGCTTTCAAAGTGTCATTGTGTCCGGCCCGGCCAAGCAATAAAGATGAGTGGCAGGCCATGTGAAGCAGCATGTCCGAGTCCCTGTGTGCTTGCATCTATTTGTATCAATATGTGCCTGCGTCGGACGCACTGTTGCTTTGAAAGCAGTGACAGTGTTATAGATAGAAGTGGATAACCCTGTACATGGGCACCACCTTTTATGCAATTCAGGTTCAGGGATCTCTGTTTCGGCGATTTGTGGCTGCGGAGGTCGTACTTTGACGTGATCCTTCGTCCAAATTGACCAGAGAAAGCCCGTCCAGGTCCAAATTAATCACCATCCAATGCCGTAGCCTTACATGAGCGTTGACCGAGACCGTGCACCTATTCTAATTTACAAATTAACGGGGTTCAGTTAACGAGATTTACTGTGTAGAAAGGTCATATGACCCATTAAGTAGGTTATATGGCCTTTTTAAATAGGGTCATTAAATTTAAATGCATTTTGTGGTGAATCTATTACGGTGACCCGTGCTTACTAATTTCTTGCACCTCATTTTGAATCAAGGACGTACAACGTAAGTTCGGTGTCTTAGCTATGAGGTATGTTACTGTATGTTACTGCCAAATGGATTATAAGTGTTGTCATGACTGATCCCATTGCCAGGTTGAATTTTTCAGCTGTGAAGATGTGAGGAAGCTGCAGGACTTTCCCGAAACATAGCTCTCACTTATCACTCATTTACAAGCCTACCTGACTTAGCAGGTTTCTCATAAAATAGGTAGGAACAGCAGATGTGCAGGCTCTGTTATTCAAAGGTAACAGTGCGTGGGCCTTTAGAGATGACAGGACCAGAGAAGATGATGTCCCGGTGTGGGCCAGATATTTTATTTCAGTAAATGTTTTGTGCCTAGAGTTAGTTTCAGTGATGTGTAGTACCAGTAAAACTTGGAGTGGTCACCAGTACTGTGCTTAGGGAGACAAGAATGGGGACGTAAGAATAGATACATACAGCATGCACCTGCAGCCTCAATTGACGTGTTCAACTGACTTAGGCATGAGGCCAGAGTGGCGCCACAACTTACCGTACGTCAGCCTACTGTAGATGCCCCTGGTTTCCCTATTTAATCCTAAACGGTAATACAGAACTCATGCCCACCTGTAAATCTTTTCCCTAACCACGCCATGCTGTCTGCAGACAGAGAGTGCGTGTGTTTGTGCTAAATGCTGTCCAACGCTGACAGCACTACAAGCAGGTGTGCTATGAATGCAACTTGACTGAATGTTAATCAGGTATGTTTGTAGAGGTTTTGTAACGATACTATAGAACGCATCCAATGTACCTTAAGTAAAAAACATGTCCTGCTTTGTCCTGTCCGTGCCTGTGAGAGACGTGCACACACTCTTAACATCCCCCAGCTATATCAGGAGTCTGTGTGCACGTCACACTGGAGGTGATGTGGAAATCTCGCAGAATGTATTGCGTTTGTTTCTCTGGACCTTTCTAACTGCTGATTTATTTGCTGTTCACTGAATTACCGAGTCCTTAACTAGTTCCTGTAAAATCTCACACATTCTTAGTAGCATATAGTCCTAAGCTATCACGTTACCTAGCTAGTGGTCATAAAGCGACCAATCGGCACAGATATAAAGCCCTACCTCCTGCCAGAGCCATGCCGTGATATTTTTGCTCACAATGACGACGCCAGGCTTCCTGCAAAATGGGTCATTTAACGCTATCGCATTATAAAGGTTAAGGCTGTTGTGGTTTTCGCAGAGATTAATATTTAACTCAGGAACAGGGACATCCTGGTGAATGTGATAGCTTTTCAATTTCGGTATCAATACTTTCACTCTACTGAAATTAATTGCAGTCATATGGCACGTGAACTTCAGGAGGTCCTGGGGAATGTTCACTTAAAAGTGATAGTTTTCTCGACCGAGGCAGCTGTGCTGCAGCTTATTTCTAACAAACGAAGGGACTATCAGGTATTGAGAATGTTCATGAGTACATGTATTGCGTATTAGTGAAGACTGCACTCATGCATTATTCACTTAACGCATTTGCGGAAATTTTCTGCTGAACTTTGGCATTTATACGTAGTTTCTCTCTCTGAACAAGCTCACTTATGCTGCTGCATATTTTGCTGGTGCCTGGTTAAACAGCAGGTGCTTCCAACTTATTCGCATCCTCTCTTGCTTTTAAATTCCATTTGTCACCTGGTCACTGCGCAGATTTTTCCTCATTCCACTGCTCATCCAAGTTGGGAGGTTATTATCTTTTCTCAAGGTTATATCCTGTATTAACATTAACATGAAGGGATAGGAAGCGTGCAGAGTGGGTCAGAGAAATAACTCGAGTTACTGACATTCTAGTGGAAATCAAGAAGAAATGGCCATAGGCAGGGCATATAGTGTAAAGAGAGGATAACCGATGGTCTCTAAGAGTAACCAATTGGATTCCAAGAGAAGGAAAGCGTAGCAGGGGGTGGCAGAAAGTTGGGTGGGCGGATGAGGTTAAGAAGTTCACAGAGGTCAAGTGGATGCAGCTAGCACAGGACCGGGTTAATTGGAAAAATATGGGAGAGGACTTCGCTCTGCAGTGGGTATAGTCAGGCTGATGATGATGATGATATCCTTATATTGGCACAGAACTAACCCAATTTCCGCCTACCATGCTCTCTATCCACATTGTTCACTGTTCCTCCGAAAGGCTCTTAACTAGAGCGCAGAACTGGAATAGTACTACTTCACTATCTGCAGTTTTGTAGATGGAAATGTCTGCATCTCTGCTGAAATGTTGCAGTTCTACTCAGAAACAGTGGTGCAAAGAAAACAAAGCAAAGATTTTGGAAACTACTAGTTTCCAAAATCTTTGCTTTGCAGTGCCCTGAAGCTAGTTCAGTCGAAGCTCATTTTGGTGTTCCGGTGGGGTAGTTCGTAAAGGGTAATTTACCTGAAAAAGGTTGTTGGAATGGTTTGTTTCTTATTGTAAATCACTACACCTTTTGTTTTGCATGACAGAGAGCATTATTTCACAGTTCGATCAATTTTGTTATTTGTCAACAGCACGCATTATTACTCCCGGCGCCCCTTTGCATTGGTAGTAGCCTTGAGAGGCTTTTGCTAAAGTTGAAACAGCGTCAGCATCATAAATGTGTTGTGAATGAACACTCCCACATTCAGGTGCCAGCCAATACTGGTGTTATCAAAGTAGACTTGGGAGAAGCCATTTTAGAGAATGCGCTATCTCTCCGATTAAAGTGACACTATCCCATTTTTGTTGTCAAATTGGCTTCTCGTGGCCCTGTTGTTGAGGTCTGCCTCGCAACTAAGGGTGGATGGTGTTTATTGACGAGGAATTTTGGAGTTGAAAATGGAATGGTTTTCTTTTTTTTTTTCCCCGACCAGTGTCGTCACCAATGCCATGAGTCTAGTGATGACACTGGTACATTAGGGAATATGTGATTGCTCGTTAAAAGTGGATAACAATATGGCCTAGTCTTGGATGCCGCATGCCATCGCGCTGTACTCATGATGGCTTAGTGGCCCTGTCATGTGGCTGCTCGGGGTGTGGTTGCAGGATCAAATCCGTGATTGCCGTTTTTTTTAATATGGTAAATAGATGGTATAGAATAGCTTCATTTCGTCCCATGTCTACCTAGGAGGCCACATAGATGGTGAGTAGATGCTGTGCTATGGGTCGATGTGCGATGAGTTGCTATGCCATGAGCTGCTGTGCTAGGGGAAGAGAGGCTTGCGGCACGTTTCTTGACTTCACTTCAAGGCTTACTTACTTCAAGAGGGCAGATTGCCTGCAAATTTTTTCAGCATTTCTTTTCTTGGCTCCTGCTAGTTGATGGGCGATCACTTTTGGTTAACGAATCCCGGCCGCGGCGGCCACTTTTCAATGGAGGCGAAAAGCAAGGTGCCCATGTGCTGTGTAATGTCAATGCACGTTAAAGAACCCCAGGTGGTCGAAATTTCCGTACCCTCCACTAGGGCGTCTGTCGTAGCCTGAGTCACTTTGGGATGTTTAAGCCCGCAAACCAAACCAAACCACTTTTGGTCAACAGCATGAAAGGCTGAATCAGAAAAAAGACAGGACATAATGCTTGCTGCCATCTGGTTCAGTTTTTATACCAACCACAACATGTGCTCCGAAATTTTTGTTTGCATTTGTTTACATGCATTTTGTTCCAAATTTTCTCAAGCCTACATTATAGCAAATGCCAGTGCCATGGTAGTCAGTACCATATCTGATCTGATCTTTCGCACCCTTTGCTGTAAGAAAATTAAGGTCAGATGTCAGTAACACAAACTCATAAAGAAGCAGTAATTTCTTCAGTCTTCTGCTGAGTTCAAACTGCAGGGATTTGGAATTGACACTCCGCAGTACATGATGTTAATGGTACCAAAGGGCTATGTTAAAAGATGCTCGAAGTTCAGATTCAAACACGGTAAAGTTAATGACACTGCAATGCACACGTTTTTCTTTATAGCTAAACAATGCTCATGAGTTCAGTCAGCATCTTTTTTTGTCTTTCTATCTTTCTGGTGCAGGAGATATTCAATGCCTTCGTTGCCCTCGACGACTACCTCCAGTCGTATATGTTTGAAGTGTCGCGCAATGCCACGAAGCTGCACAACTGTATGGCCAAGTTACTGGCCCATCCGTTGCAGAGGCCACACCAACACGTGGCTCACTACAAACTCAAGGCTGACGAGAGCCCGAGCTGAGGTGGACACACCCCCGTGCACCCGTCCTGGGCCCTTTCTGTGCTGATCCTACATAATCCCACGAAAGCCCGTACAAAGGAGCCAGTGCGATGTCTGCGATGGGCGCTCTTCGTTGCCACCTGAACCCTTGGCCATGAAGACATCCACCATCCGGGACGCCGACAACTCTCGCTCTCTCTCTTTTTTTTTTTTTTTTCCCACGTCTGGTTATGTCTCGATCGCACATTGTCCACCAAAAATAGCAGCGTGCCAGTTGATCTGACACAGCCTTCAGAGATGTCCTTTTATTATTATTGTTGGAGTGCACTTTTGTCGCTTTATGATTGCGTTTTGCTGTCAGATCATCACAGCATATGATTGTTTGGGCTTATGTTTTTGTTGTCTACTTAAAGTCTCCAAGGAGTGCTCCGAGGACTGTGCTGTTTAGGCCTACATTATATTTACACGAATGCAAGCAGTCATTTTTTTATTTTGCTTTAGTAGTATCAAGCAACAGAGTGCGTAAAGTGAATAAGAAATGCTATACATGCTTCATTGTTCAGTTTGCGGTTAAAAATGTGAAAGTTATTTTTTAATGTGTGCTTTTCCTCGAAACTGGCTGACTTGTGGTGCCGAGAAGCAAGTCGTGCTTGGACAAAATAAGATGTCTAGAGGCTTACGCGACCCGCTCAAGTTAGCAACATCATTTTCTGCAAGTGCTCCAAGTTCCTTAGTGGGTGTAGAATGCTTCTATGTATGCTCCTATTGAACCTGAAGTGAGCACACTTCCAGGGTTTTAGCATTAAAGGCTAAGTGCTGTTTTTTTATGAGTAATTGTTTGCTACTGAACAGTGTAGGAAATTTGCCATATACGATTTCGTGGCTTGCTTCTTGCATATGGATGCTTTTTTTTTTACTTTATTTTGCTGCACTTTCGTGTAAAACTCGGAACAGTTAAACTATAACTCCTCGCCACCACGTTTAACTTGCTGTAATATAATTAAGTGTGCTCAGCAACACATTTCTGTTTATGTATTGCTGCAGTATTGTGCTGCATACTCAGTCACAGTGTCTCAAAGAAGTCCATTGAACAGACCAAGTTTGTGACAGATCTAGAAAGAAGAAAACGGTGCAGAAACACACAGAAATGGGAAAATAACATACAGACAGCACAAGTGCATGGTAATAACACGAGCACTTAACTTTAACATCTATGTCTGGTGACGATAGGTGCCAGCACTTTGCTTAATGTCGCCTGTTTGTTATGTCCCATACCGGTGTGCTTTTCGGGCCGACTTTCCTAAATGCTGCTTTTCTGATTCTTTTGAACTGTTAGGACCGTTTATAATAATTAACTTTGTTTCTGGTTCTGCAGTGTTAACATCATACTGGAGCCTTATTGCTCCCCACTTCTGCTCTTGTAACTGTCATGATGAACCAAGCCATGATGAATACAGGTCTTCCAACCGGGGAACCTTGTTACAGAAGCATGTATTCACGAGTACAACACGTTCGTAAGCTGTCACACGTGTAGCTTGTTTCTTTTATTTAGTATAATCAGCTTGCAACTGATGTCATCTGTTTTGTTCAGCTTGTGGTAAGAAGTGAATGCTTTTGTTTAGATAAAAAGATTGGCAGTGTCTCCAAAGCACAACTGTTTCTTGGTTTTACACAGTGTGGTTGATGCCAGTGCATAGGTGCACTTCTGAAAGTGTGGGGTTTCATGGGTTAATAACAAGAGCAGCACTGCTGTCCAGTACCTTACATTACCTCAAAGGTTGTGATCTCGCACCAGAGATCGGCAGGCTGTGCCGGATGACGACACTTACCAAAGGTTAGTGCTGTGCGCAAATGGGGCGCACTGCGTACCTGTGCTCTTCAAAAAAAAGACCGTTGCAATTATCGCGTCCAGCGCGGCAATGTAAAGATGCTGTCTAAGCCAGGATTGTGTACATACTAAATATGTTGGTATATTGCTGGGAAGCTTTTCTAATAAAACGCACAGTGTTTGGCCACAATGCTTGCCGTTTCTTCAACGTTTCGCCTTCTAGATCTTAATAATGCGGAACCTTCCATTTAGACTTTAAACCCTACGTATCAGCAAGACCAGCGTGGAGGAAGTGGAACGGCAAGTCGTTGAGGTATTTGCTTGCTTGATGCGGCAGCAATATACTCAAACAGTATGCGTCTGTTCAAGTGCCAGTGGTGCTCGCACGTAAGTGTAGCGTAAGCAATTTGCATGCGCATTGAGTTAGATCGTTAGATGCCGATGGCGCCTTTGAGGCACGCTTCGTCGCTCCGCTCCAAAGAAATAGCGGTTTGTGCGAAAATCGATATTGCACAATGACGCAAGCGCGCCGCGCGCGCACGCGTGACATTCGCCGGCGCGGAAGCGAATCCACTTCTTTTCATCCCGCGCCCACAAACCGTTGTGAGGTGATGAGTGACTATAATAAAGCCAGTAGTTTAAGTGCCTGAGGAAACGAGGTGGGCAGAGGAACGACACGAGCGTATGCACTTCCGGCGCGCCACGTTATGACGATACGAATAGGCGTAATGGCTCGTGTCCGCGAGGCGAAAAACGCTGAAAAATGCAAAAACTGGACCAGCTCGCAGGCATACACCTTTGTAATTGGCTCTCAGCAGTGTCCGCGCATCTCGGTCGCAAGCCCGGACGAACAAGAGTGGAATGAAGCAAAAACAAGCGCCCGGGCCAGCTCGCAAAAAACGGGGCGGCTGCGCACGGCCGCCGCCTTTCGGCGCGTCTGCTACGGCACTCGGACCAATCGCAACACGCCTTGGCATCCCGGTGTAAGTCAGCGGCGGCATGACTCCGTCAAAACTGGTGCAAAAACACCAGACCTCAGCCGACCGCGACGTAGGACGCGAGTTCCGACACTTGCCATCATTTTTTCCGCGTCGGGGTACAACCCCGCGAAGAAAACAGCGCAGTTTGTCGGCTTTACTTTTTTTTATCGCCCCGGCCGCTCGCCGAGAGCTCGCAAACATTTTGCGCGTCTGAGAGCGACGCTTGGCGCGTAGTTTCGTGAGGATGTATAGAAAGGAAGGTGTGAAAACCGGCCGGGAGAAACTATCCTCGCTCGCGTGAATTCCGCGCAGCGGCGCTGTAGTCAGGGACGCCGTCAGTGCGCGCGGAGCGTCTGCTTGCTCGCGTAGGGAAAAAAGGCTGTAGTGGAAATAAGCTTTGCTGAATGATCGAAGTTTTAGCAGGCATCGCAGCTCTTTAGACATGATAAATATTGCAGTACACTACTTTTGTCATATAGCTTCCGAACATGAATATATGACAGCAGTTTTGGCCATCTTTGTTAATGTTGCTCTTTCTTAAAAGCTGTGAATTTTCGTGGTGTCCTCTTAGGACAGAATGTCCC
Source organism: Amblyomma maculatum (assembly GCF_055883805.1). Lineage (NCBI taxonomy): Eukaryota > Metazoa > Arthropoda > Arachnida > Ixodida > Ixodidae > Amblyomma > Amblyomma maculatum. Next base: position 89,342,606 of record NC_139351.1, on the reverse strand, counting down.
CCATGAGTAGTATTTTCTTTTTCTCTGAGGTGGACGCTACAGGTATTGCCAAGATCACCCGACAAGTTTTTCTTATGTCCGTTTCATTGCGGCAAGTCGTTCGAAAGCAGTCCAATGTGACACCTGCCAAGGCTGCCCCTAATTCAGAGTTACTCGGACTACTTTATTTATTGGAAATTAGCTGTCTCTGCTGGCCTCATGCAACCTACCTGAACAAAATTAAGGCCGTGTGCTCAATTTGTGCTTCCTCTACATTTATCGTGAATCCTCCGTCCCGCGAATATATGCTTCTGGTTCTGTTCGTGTCTTCTTTGAGGGAACATATAATTCTTAGAGCTACCTGTCCATCTTTTTTTCCTTTGGAAACACGGAAGGTGAGAAAAACAGTCCCTCTTTTATACCTTCACTGCATGTGGAGCGTCATTCTCTTTCGCAATGCAATTGAAGTCACCCTGTACATACCTGCCGACATACAATTCTAGACGAGAAAAATCAGCGCTTTGCTCGACTGCTACCGTCAAAACGCAAGTGCAAAGGTGAGAGATGCGCCACACACCAATATATACGCTGCACCTTGACGCTATTTGCTGTTACACCAGTTACTTTAAAAGCAAGATGATGCGCTGAAACAGCCTTCCTTCCGTCAAAGTGATCTCAGCAAGTAAAGCTCATGTATATTATCCAAACACGAGAGTCGAAACACCATTTCTCAGATATTTTCCTTGCGTAGATGGTATCTTTGCAGAATTCAGCAAGAGTAAACAAATAGCACACGCCACAAACAACATACAACACAGCGACAAATAACAATACCACACGCTGACTAGCTTTTCTCCGCCGTCTCCCGCGAAACGTTGATGGCGCCCCCGACTGCAGCGCTCAGTTTTTCCCTAGCGGTAGTCACGCGGAGAACGCCACTTCTCTACGGGCAGCGCGCCACGTTCTTCATACCTTCCCTTCTAAGCACTCTAGTTTCGCCCCAACATGCAGCGCGCACCGCGCACTGCGCATGCGTTCTAGAGCGCTCCGCCCGTAGTTCGCTCGGAGTCAACTCCCTTGTGTCCGCTGACGGCCGGCTCCCGGCAGCGCTCCGCACGATTGTTATTTTTTTTTTCTCTCTCAGCTCGTTCGACGCTAAAGGCACGCCGAAGAAAGCATTTCCAGCACCCGGTGAGCAAGCTTTTCCAACATGCCCGGCGCCCCGAAGCACAAGGAGATAGTGCTCGAGACGATCGACCAACTGCGAAAGCGCAAAGCGCGGCCGGACTTCGAGCGCATTTGTCACATGCTCCACCGGCGGCATGGGCTGACCAAAGCGGAGGTTCAGGAGGAGCTCGACCTGCTCGTCGACGCGGAGGCGGTGATCAAAGTAGACTACAAGGGCAACACGAGCTACCGCAACGCCGCGAAATGGGTTCGCTTCAACAAGTCGCTTTCTTCGGACACCGGCGCTGCTGCTGCGGCCGCGACGGCGGTCGCCGTCGGTTGCGGCGGCCCGCAAGCAACCACGTTCAAGGTAAGCCGCGCGATCGGCGATGCCGTGCGGGACATGTGGTTCACGGGCCAGTCGGGCGATTCGGACGCCGGCGTGTCGGCCGCTCAGCTGGATGCCTACCTGCAAGCCAGGGACTTCAAGTGCACCAAAGGAGCGCTCGAACTTGGCATTGACAAGGAACTGGCCTCCGGCCGAATGGTGCGCTTGCCCTGCGGCAAGTTCGCGCCGAGCGAAGCTGAAAAACAGCGTGCAGCCAAACTTGCGTCGTCCGCGCAGAAGACGACGACGACTTTGTCGCCGCCCAGGCCTCGTGTCGTGAACAAGCCGTTTCATCAGCAGCAGGCGCAGCACGCTGAAAGTAGCGCAGTTCCGCCGATCGGCACCACCGCGACGACAGCACCGTGCGCGCCGCCCGGTCCCGGCGCCGTTGCGGTCAACGGAACAAACGGCCTGCCCATGATGCGCGCACAGACTCCGCCGATCGCCAGGACGGCCTCTTCAGCAACGCTCACCTCTCCGAACGCCAAGCGGGCCAGACCTCTCAGCAAGCGCAAGGTACGTCGAATTCTCCCCCTCCGCCCCCCCCCCCCCCCCCCCCTTCGCTTCCCTATGCATACCTCTACTCCTCCCGCCCCTATCCGTTGTTCGTTTGTTCTTGATTTTATTTTGTCACCTGTCATTGCTAATCATGCTTGTGCCCGCAATCCTTTCTAGCAGCCATGAAACCGGTGCACACTG